>NC_141698.1:718624630-718904630 GCF_964263255.1 Lissotriton vulgaris | reverse complement strand
GCTCACTAGCGCCACACTTGTAAATTACGCCTGCACCAGGCTTTTTCCTCATTTGCAAAGTTTGGCGCATGCGCACAGCTAGGCAGCCCCCACACCCCCGGGAATGACTGCATCCTAAAACCAGAATGGAAACAACCTTCAGAGCAATAAAAAAAAAAGATCATTTGATGCCAAGAATTGTGAACCAAAACCATGTCCAGCTATTGTAGATCTGGCAACTTAAACAAAACAGCAACAAAAAACAAACAAGCATTGGCATAACAAATATGTCTCTCTTTTTGGACCCTATAAGTATTTAGTTATGCAGCAGAATTCCCTTGGTGCAACAACACCAATTGTTGCATGACTAAACACTTAGAAGGTTCCAAATGCGAGACCTAATGGCTATGCCAATGCTTGTTATTACTAAGGACCTTCTGTGTGTGTTCTGACACGGAGCTCTTCTTCTGCCCTCTTGCTGAGTCTTCTCAAAATCAAGAAAGTTAGACAAGGAGTCCGATCCTTTTGGTTTCAGGACGCCAAAATCTGAAATTCTCTTCTTTAACCACAATACTCCTAGATAAACAAGCATTTACAATGCAGTAGGTCTTGCATTGACGCAAGTTTAAGCTATTGGCATTGCAAATAACAATGCCTTTTTATTATTGTTTTCTTTTTTAAAAACATAAATAAAAGGCATTGTATAATTTACAATGCCAATAGCTTAAACCTGCATCACTGCGAGACCTATTGCATTGCAAATGCTTGTTTAGGGTTTGGGTTTTGTGAGAACTGAGATTCCAACTCTGTTGGTTATTTTGTTTTTATAACCTGATTTAGATTTTTGGAACTATATGAAGTAACAGAACGCTGAAATCCAGTCTGTGGAAAAGCTGGATGTACGCAATTGGTTTACATTGCCATGAAGTTATGTTTTAGTTCCTCTCAGGGGCCATCTAATGGTACTTAGATGTTGGCAACTGCCTTTTAGCTATGGAAGTAAAAAATCACGATGTGAAATGGATATTAATTTATGGCTCGTTCCTCCAGTTTGTGCTCGCCCATCAAAATGTTTTTCATTTATCCGTTTGAAGAAATTGCTTCCCTACCTCTTCTTTTTTTTTTTTTAAATTTTTTATTTTTTAGTTGTCATCCCCCGGCATGCGCCACACATTTTTGTATTTTTTCTCAATAGTAGTGGGAATGTCCTTGTACCCAAAGCTGAAATACTTGGCTGACTGGCTACACCTAATTAAATATGTTGCAGCCAGCCAAGTCCTTGAGAAAATGAATTGTAGAAGTGGACTAAATCACACGGATTTCTGCACGGACTCCTGCTCCATAGTATTTTGATCAGGGAAGACTGACATGTTTTTGTATGACTAGGGTAAAGGAGTGTGGTGGAGGCTCCAGCCCGCCACCTCCTTCCAATGCTACACTCCTTTGACCCTCTCCACACACACACACCCACCCCCTCTTCTCTGGGGACTCCAACCTAAAGTACTAAGTGCTATGTTGAGAGTGGAAGGAGGCGGACTGCACTGTTTTATGAAAACGTTCTCCTTGAAGGGCACAAACTTTGTGGTCTCTCCAGAACGCCTGAGTCCATGAACTAGAGAGTACTTGACATACTAGCAGAAGCCTAAATTCCCATTGTTCAGTAAACAGCATAGCAGTATAACATTGGTAAAGAGGAATTCCAAGACCATGGCACTAATAGTGGGTAATAGTTATTAAACCAGAGGGTCCCCGTTTTTGGCTACCTGCTCTGACTGTTACTATCATTGAAGTTGAGGGCTATCATTACACTGACAACTGGCAAGAATTTCATTCTCCATAAAACTGGCAGGAGACCAAAACATGACAGCCATTCAAAAAGGAAGGCACCAGACTCTGACACAAGTCCAGAATGTCTCTTTCATTCTAACCTAGCGATTTTTTTTTTTATATTTTTTTTTTTAGTGGGATATAATTGCATGCTTGTAGTGATGAAGATCCTCCTATTTGTTTTAGAGAAACATTATAATTTTATGCTCATAGCCGGTCTGTAAAATTGAGTATCTACCAGGAAGATTGGATCACATGATCTGAAATCAGTGGATTTTAGACCTGTCAAGGTTCTTTCATCCTGATCTTATGCTGGGGAATGTTCCATATACTATCTTCTTCCAGCGTGAGGTCCACATCATTGCTGTTTAGCGGTACGAAACAACAATTAAAATCTCCCGCTACTATGGTATTCCCTTTAGTTGAGAAACTCAAGCAGTGTTTCTAATTAATCAACTGTCTTGGACCATTTCCCTCCCTGCATTCCCCTGGAGTACACATTGTAAACAAAAAGATCACTATGGTCAGGGCAACGAATTTGAATTAGCAAGATATCATTACTTTTAGAGTCGATTTGGGTCACCTTGTATCTACTATCTTGTCTAACCCATGTTAATAGTCCACCTTTTGCTCTACCATGGTGGCTTGGGATAGCAAGAACACTAAAGCTAAGGAATCCAGGTCTATACTCCGGAGTCTGCAACCAGGTTTCCTGAAGGAGCACTAATTCCCTCCCATCTAGGAATGTCAGCCAGTCTATAGATGACGCCTTACTCTTGAAACCTGCCACGTTCCATGAGACTAATGATGTTAAGTTATGGCCAGCACTTCTATTTAGAGATTCAGGGGGACCCCCTGCCACTGGGTCCCCATCGTCTCTAGCTGCCAATTGGCCTATTTCTCTTGGGGGGAGATTTGTGTGTCTGAGGCCTATAGATGCATCACTGTCAATGGCTATGGTAAAAGTGTAGCCTGGCTACCCAATTTCCAGTGGTGAGCACACTCTAGTTACATTAACTGAACAGGCCATTCCCTGATCCCTAGTATTTCCATCCCAAGTCCATCATTAATATCCAGTGAACTCAAAGCCTCATATCTGTTGCTCAATGTAACCGAACTGATATGGGGAACTATCTGAGAGCTGGGCTGTCCCTTACTAATGGCTCCGATGTTGTGAGGGGGGTAAAAAAAAAAACCAATGGGAGTACATTTACATAGTCGCGGTGAATTCTAGCTGATCCCGCCTACCTCAGAATGTCGTTAACCAATCTGGGGCAGCCAAAACTCACGACGGTCACCCTCCATAATTTTCTTGGACTTGGCCACCCATGACACCCTTCTCACCATCTTGAAGTTATTATACAAGTGTTCACCCAACACAGTTTTAGTAGTCCGAAAGTGAAGGGCCTTATTTTTTAATGTGGTCCAGTGTTCCTCTCGGCCATCCTGAGTTTTCGGAACATTTGCCAGAATTATTGAATACGGGCATGCCTCCGGGGAAGGTGCACTGGAAACTCCCTTTTAGAGGTCTGTACTAGAGGACTTAATCTCCCCACTGGACCCCAAGGCCCATGCTTTGCTCCCTGCATGGCTCCCATAGCTGAGAATGGTACGTTGGGTGCTACAACTTGGGCTGTAACTTAGGGTAATGGGATCATCATAGAATCCACGAGATCATTAATTGTAGATGTAATTGTACTCCAGGGATGAACTATGGGTGGATTAATCCCAAGCGTTGGACATTTTTGATCTAAAAAGTATTTTTCAATGACATTTAGTCTACTATCTATTTGCTAGAGTTTGGCCATTACTGGGGAGATAAATGACCTGAGCCGTTCATCCATGAGCCTCATAAGCTCTGACACCTTGCACCCCATATTGGTTGCTACATCTTGCACAATATGCTAATTTCTTCCTGACGCCCTGCCCTCAGTAGCCTCAGATAAAACATTTTCTTCCAGACAACCCAACCCAGATGAGGAATTTATATTCCTAGGCTGTTTAGCTTGTTGCCTGCTTCCTTTGGGGGCATTGCTAGCCTTTCTTTTCCCCGATATAAGTTTGACAATACTAGCCAACGTAGCCCGTAACTGCCTAGTGCGTGTAACCGGGGGTGAAGGAGGTAGACTCAGTGCAGGAGAAGGAACAGAAGTGATAAACTATCATCTAAAACTGACCCATTAGGAACCTGAAGGGGGTGTATAGAATCAGGTAAGACAACAGGATAAGCAGACGTCTCTGAGGTTAATATAGGATGGGTCCAAGGACAACCTCCTTTCTACAAGTTCGATTTCCTTGGCTACAGCAGATTCTGCCGGTTTCAGAAAGGCATCTAAAGTCCCCACTGCACCAACCCCAGGACAAACTTTAGGATTAACTTTGGCCATAACAGTATGATAAACCTAAATTTAAATAAACAGGTATCTGAACCCAAATATAACAATATGGATGGCCAAATATAACAATGTCTCGCACCTTGCTTGTAGATGTCTCTGGTACTGTCCAGCCAAGGATATAAGGGGGGGGGGGCTCTCTTTCGGCCTCGGACGGCCACAGACTGCCCCGCCCTTGTCTCGGGCTTCTCCCGGCGCTGCCTGCGCGCGTCCTGCTGGCCGGGAGGCGTTCCCTGCTGTTATGGCGCCTCCAGGCGCGTCGATGGCGTCACCGCCGCTGCACCAGACCCCCGGGGCAGCTGGGAGTTGGAGTGTCCCCGCTGCGTGGAGCCGTTTCCCTCACGGCGGTGCGGCAAGGAGGTAAGTGCGGGTGATGGCAGTTTCCCTCACGGCTTTGCTGCAGTCACTATGAAAACATCCGCCGGGAAATATTTTGTTCATGTGATGTAGATCCAAATGAAAGTTGCTTGTCGTTAATCCAGTGGGAAACTGTGTCTTTGATTCTCCCATCGAATTGTAAAGCTTGAATTTGGCTCCTGGGCTAAAAACATGACTAAGGGTCAGTAGTGTGGCAGCTCCAAGTTTACCAGCTCCAAGTTTACCTATAGCTTTGTGGTTTACTACAACTTACGAAACCGTAGCAGGTTTCGTCAGAGCAGGCCACATTCATTGTGATTCCATGCTTCATAATCTTTAGTAATTATCCTGTTTTGATTGCCTCCCTTTCTGTAGGTTAAAGCTTGCCTGCATAAAGACACTGTGGGCATAAGATTGGTGAACCTAGTCCTTGTTAAGAATCTCCAATATAAAGGTGCATTTACATCCCGCATGTATCATGCCGTGAACCACATGAAATGGTGGTTTTCATTAATATGGTGAAATGAGCTTTGATTTATGAAGCTACTAGGCTCGCCTGTGGAGCACAGCCACAGGACTGTGCTTTTGCAACGCTTTCTGTATAGACCTATGCTTGCTGTTCATAAGGGAGGATTTCATCTAATGATGTGGCAGTGTCTTATATCGGTTAGCTCAGTGCCTCCTATTTCCTGTGAGTGCTTTGCCGCTGACCATGCCTTTACAAGGCCTAATTTGGTCCTGGCCTGGGATTGGATAGTTACGTTTATGGTGTGTTCTATTGTTCTGGACAACATTTGATTTCTCTGGATGATGAGTTTTATATCAATTCTAATTCTGATAGCTTGCCGAATTTGGCAGATTAGCTGAGAATACCATAGTAGATATTCTTAGAGGCTGTGGAAGTAATGTCATAAGGATTACATGACTTGGTTGTGGTGAAAAACTGCTTCCCTGCATTATTGGTCCTAGAAAAGGCAAGACCCTGGATGGCGGTGTCACTGGCGTATCAGATTTAGCCCAGTTTTATGAGTCAACTCTTCTTTCTCCTGGGTCATTACTGTGTAGGGAGCTAGGTCGTAGAGAGAGGGACTAGAGTACTTTAGGTGTTCTCCAGCCAGTTGGCCTGTTCTAGGACATGGAACATGTAGTCACTCATCTAAGCCCCTTTTGTTGCCCAGAATCTATTTTAGTTTCAATAGTGTTTGTAATTTCTTCATCCAAACGGGGCGGGCATTTGCACTTGCAACCAACATTTCAACTAACTTCAAAATGGAACTAACCGCTTTCCTCCCCCTACCCCCTTAAACTTCCCATGTCACCACCTTACTAGTGCAGCGACTCAGCAACGTCGGAATCCAGGAGAAGGCACTGGAGTGGATCACCTCCTTCCTCGCCGGAAGGATACAGAGTTCGCCTTCCCCCGTTCAAATCGGAAGCCACCGAAGTCATCTGCGGCTTTCCTCAAGGCTCCTCGCTCAGTCCAACCCTCTTCAACGTCTACATGAGCCCCCTCGCAGACATCGCACGCCAGCACAAACTCAACACCATCTCCTACGCCGACGACACCCAGCTGATCCTCTCCCTCACCAACGACCCCGCCACCGCCAGAACCAACCTTCACGAAGGGATGAAAGAGGTAGCCGAATGGATGAAGAACATCCGCCTGAAACTGAACTCGAACACGACGGAAGTCCTCACCCTCCGCCTGGGACGACTCCTGGTGGCCCCCCGCCCTAGGCAGCGCACCCAAACCTACAGACCACGCACGCAACCTAGGCTTCATCCTGGACTCCTCCCTCTCCATGACCAGACAAGTCCACGCCGTCTCCTCGTCGTGCTTCAACATCCTGCGCATGCTACGTAAGATCTTCCGGTGGATCCCCACCGAGACCAGGAAGACGGTCACCCAGGCCCTCGTCACCAGCCGTCTGGACTACGGCAACTCCCTCTATGCAGGAACCACCGCCAAACTCCAGAAGAGACTTCAGCGGATCCAGAACGCCTCAGAACGACTCATCCTGGACATCCCCCGTCGCAGCCACATCTCCGAACACCTGAGACCTGCACTGGCTCCCGGTCAACAAGAGAATCACCTTCCGTCTCCTCACCCACGCTCACAAAGCCCTACACAACCAAGGACCAGGATACCTCAACAGCCGCCTCAACTTCTACGCTCCCAAACGCCAGCTTCGATCGACCGGCCACGCCCTCGCCCCCGTCCCCCGCATCCGTAGATCCACCACAGGGGGACGGTCCTTCTCCTACCTCGCCGCCAAGACATGGAACTCCCTCCCGACCCACCTCCGCCTGACCCAGGACCACCTCGCCTTCAGGAAGCAGCTCAAGACCTGGCTGTTCGAGCAGTAGCGGATCCCCCTCCCCGAGCGCCTGGAGACCCTCCTGGGTGAGTAGTGCGCTATATAAATGCTCTGATTGATTGATTGTGAAAAGTGTATCTATTTTAATCAAGCTATTATCGTGGTCGTTAATGGTAAAGTGACCTTAATGAAAAGTTTTATTGTTAACTCCCACCTTGATTGCCAGATTTATTTTGTTTTTTTGATTCTGAGGGATCGGATTTCCTCTATGCTGGGATTCCCTTTATGCTGGGATTCCCTTTGTATAAACAAGGTTGAGTTTCAGATTTCGGTGGAGACTTTTCCAGCATGGAGTAGTGCTTTCTTTTTTCTCTTGCATTGTTGGAAATGGTACTCTCCAATCGCAGATCTCAAAACTGTTCATGTTTGCCCTGTGCAGCCTATGTAAAGTAATCGTGATGGGCACCTTAATTGTCTGGTGAGGTGGTGTGGCATATTTCCTCTTTTCAGGGTCCGAATTCTTTTTTTTTTTTTTTTTTTTTTTTTTTTTTTTGTTTTTTTTGTTTTGTTCTGGTCATACTGGAGATGGAGTTGGTGCAGTGGGGTTTAGTGCCTTGGTACCTGAGACTAATTTTGAGCATCTAGGCCTCTATGGCTGAGGCTTTTGTTTTTGAGACTAAGGGACACTGAAGCTAGTATGGACGAGGCTTCTCGAATTTAGAATGAGTCGGTGGATAAGGTTTTGTTACGGTCACTTGTAAGCCATCCTCTTTTGGTTATTTCATTAGGACTATTTTCTATTTCATAGTTCATAGAATAACAAATGAGAAAATAGTAGGAGTTCAACAATGGAGGATAGAGCAATTTTCCAATACCTAACTTCATCATTGCACCATCTTTTTATGTTGCCTTTAGGCTGACTGTAGCAGAATTTAGTTAGTCAGCAGAAATGTAGCAGGTACTTCCATATAATCAGTTATTTGATCGTAATGAAATTTCATGTTCAGTTACTCTAGCCATGTTAATAATTTCAGTGCCATATGGGGTTTGTATTTATTACAATATTTTTTTTTTTATAGGGCCAACATGCCCTTTGTCACTTCTGAATGCAGTGGATGCTTTTGAATCGTGTTAATGGAAATAAACTGGCTAATTTGTTTGCTCAGTGTTAAGTTAGTGTGGCGAAAGCCGTTGATCAGGCCCAATCGATGGTCAACTGTTTGTTTGAAGGCCTCTGCATTATTTATTAGAGTAGGGTGGATATTCGCGGGGAATTGTTAGTATTTGCCACATTTTGCCATAAGGTTACTGTTAGGAGAGCTTGCCTATCGCTGTATGCCCAACTGAGTATTTGGTGTCACAGCTTCTGAATTTCCTTTTTTTTGGTCCCCAGACTTGTGCTTCCCTAGCGTGAGCATAAAGCCCTGGCTTCATTATAGTGGACCTGTTTGGGGCCTAGACCTAAAGAGGTATACCAAGCAAGCACTTGGTGGTGACCGGACTACTGCCCGTCACGTGCTCACACACATAGTGCAGTGGTGGCAGCATGCTTTGTTTTTTGTAGTGATCCTGGTGCTGCTTGGGTGCCTGCTTGCGAGAGACTTTACAATAAAGGGCCTGGAGCCCGCCCATTGCGTACCATTTGTTGGCTTCAGTGTCTCTCTTTGCAGACTCCTATTTGGCCAGCGTAGGCCAAGCGCCCCTTCCATTCTGTGGAGCATCTACCAAGTATAGATTGATTAAAATTAATCAGTGGCTGTCTGTACCTCCAGCTCTGATTAAGGTACTGTTTCTCACCTGCTCCGTATGTTCCCCTTGTCCCCCTTGTGCTTGGTGCTTCATTCCCCTCCCACCTAGTTCTGCAAAACTTTTCAGGCATGTTGTACAGTAGAAGTTGTGCAACAGATGAAAGTAAAAAATAAAATAAAAAAAAGTTAAACCAAAAAAACATAACACCGTGATGAGCACTGCTGCTATTCTTTTTAAAGGCGATATGATGCGACTGGATAGTCATAGCTTTTTAAAAAAAAAAAAAAAAATTTTAACCCCCTTCTCCCCCCCACTTTACTTGCCAATGCTGGTTTCACTTTCCTCCTGCATGTACTTTCTTGCTTTGCTACACCTGGATTACACCCCCGCACACTCTCTCACATGTAAACACACTTTTCCCTTTCATTTGACACTGCTAATAATTCAACAAATGTATAATTTCTTTAAATGCTGCCCTACAAAATAATTGGCATGTATGCGACTATTGCTCTTTGTGCTCTGCATAGTGGCAAAGGATTGGATGAATATGCTGTCTGAACAAATGTATTCACCTGCCCGACAGGCATGCTTATTGCCTTCAGCCTCAACTCTAGAGGTCTCATTCGTGCCCAGTCTCACACCTACCCACAACTTGAACTTACCCAGACACCGGCGACCCGATTCGTAGTATGAAATGTGTACAAGATTTGTGTGTTGCATAAAAAGCTACAAGAATACATCAAAAAGTGAAATGTAAACTTGATTCAGACTTGGATTACCTCAAGGGTTCAAATTCATTGTTGAGAATTCATTCTGGGCTTTGCTCTGAGTCTGGGAGCAGTAACCAGGCTTTCAATGTCGGTCACTGCTCTTCTCAGTCCTATTCACCAGACTTTAAGGTAGCCTAAACCACGCCCAGTGGTGGTTTTCATGGCAACTACAACCACCACCTCTGGGCCGAGCTCTCACTACCATTACCACTACATTAAAATATCAGACAACTGCTGGCTTGCTCTAGTCTGTCTGTTATGAGATCAAAGCGTCTTGAGCAATGAAGAAAAGCAAAATGTGTGACAATGAGTTTTAGCACTGGGATGCTGGGGACACACTAAAATGTGTTCGACTAACCCCTTGAGTGACATTTGGCAGGGTTGGTACTTTGCCATGGAATTAACATTTTGAACTGCATTAACATTCAATTAAGAACACTTACTCTTCAGTGCCATATCAGAATTCCTTTATTATACGGTCTAAAAATCAACTTTAACGATCACGTCCAAGATTGTATGGGCTCCACAGGACAATCCCAGTAATACACGCTTATAGTTCATTCTGCCCAGTAATCTGGTGCCGGTGAGTCTGTTTCTTTGTGCCAAACTACATGCATATCACAGTTGGGTAATGTGCCTCAGTGTGAAAATACACTACTACTGTGGATATGAATCACAGCGAATGTTCTAGGGTTTTTACACCGATCTGTCATTAGACCAAGTAAAGCAAGCCCTTCAAAATGCTGCCTCAGAACACGTTTGTTATGTATATTTGAGTCATTTTCTAATAGTGACTAGAGACATCACAACTCGACTGCAATAAGGAAATTTGAGACAGGATTTTATATAGGGATTGAAGTCTCCCATGAATTATATATCCGATAAAGTACTCTCTGCCGAAAATTGTAGTTACTGAGTTCTGCGACAGCCGATGGATGATGTTTTAGTCTTTATAGTACACGGTCAAACCATCATCCTTCCCGCAAACCACATAAATCCTAACTCTTATTTTAATCAAGTCTTTTTTTAACATTTTTAATAATGGTAATACGTATGTATGAAATGTTACATTGTAAGTGTTTATTAACTGAACAATACATTCTCATTCATTCGCATAAAGCCTTGGTGTGTTGCTCTTTCATATGAGAGATAGTATGGTAGCGGGTACAAGGAATGAAAGGATAATCTATACAGAAAATAAATGCATATAGACTCGGAAAAATAGCAAGGATCACAATGTGTTGATTAATACAGAGATGTTTTTCATGTAATGAACTGAAGTATGCATAAACATATAGACATAAATATATTTCTACTAATAAACTGCTCCTTTTAGAAAAACAGATCAGAAGAAGGAAAAGTCCGTTTTTTTGTGGGGGTTTAAACTGCAGGTTTAAGAACTCGCAATGGTCTGCCTTTCACTGTGGATGCTGGGCGGAGACCTTATGATGTCCCAGTTAAACTTTCATAACTTATTACAGTAGAGCAGCAACACCATTTCATTATTACAAGTAATTATAGATAACACAACTTGTCTGTAATGAGGAAATTAGAGTCTGGTTTTCTTACTGCAATAGCCGTTTCCCACGATTAAGAGGGCTATAAGTATGTATGTATGTGTGTTCTTATATAGCGCTCAATGTACCCTTGGGCATCTCGGCGCTTGCCTTGGGAACCCGTCCTGGTTTTTCCTTGTGAGATAACCCGTGCTGGGCATCCCCAAGGTGAAAGCCAGGCATCCCGCCGCGGGGGGGGGGGGGGGCGTTATGGAGATTAAGCAAGCTTGTTTCCCAGAGCTGCATAGTGTGAACTCGTGCTTAGAGTGGGCACCGAAGCGAGAATTATCGAGTCCGTGGACAATTGGGTTCAGGACCCCGCCGCGTCGGGAATTGAACCCTGGTCCCGGGTCTGACCTTAGCTTCAGGGTAAGCCTCCTCTAACCAGTGAGCCACACTTCTCCAAGTATAGCTGTATGATGTAGGTTTTAAGTGCTTTCTGCACCAGATTGGAGCATACCATCATGTATTCAAGTCGCTAAGTCCTTGTCCTCGGTTTGAACAGGATTGAAGGGTCGTAGGCACGTGCTCTGGTGCTTGAACTGATAGTGTGGATAGTCTCGCTCATAGTAAGATGACCTAGACTTCTGAGCAGCATGTGAAAAGAAGCTAGGACTGGACGATTGCTTGTCAGTCAAAGTTATAGTGTGGTAGCTTTCCCTGTTTGGTTTGTAGTTTTAGGACCGTGGTGTCCCCAGCATAGTGTTTTTTGTCATGTTCAAATCGATGTGTGCTCGATCAAAGATGTTCTAATGTTAATGATCAGAAACCAACCTCGGGTTCTTTCCCAAAGTAGGACTTGCACACATTGTGTTCCTTGGCTAGAGGATAATACAGGATGGTCTTATTTGATTCCCATGCTTCCTAGTACATGAAAGGAGGCTGGAGAATATTTGACCAACGTATTCGATACCTAGGTTCTTGACCGCATGTCCTGGCTTGGTAGCATGTCTAACCAACCATGTTCATAAGTGGGTCATGCTTTGCACGCCTAGGGTTACAACCAACGGTTACCTCATTTGTCAAACAGGTAAACAGTATTAGAGCTTTTAAGAACACCCATAACTGATGAAACTACGTCAGCTGACTTGCTGAGAAGTATCTGCCTTTCACAGGTTGGGTCAGTTAGGAGGTGGCGGTGAATATAACCTCAACTGAGTTTGAGTGCTACTACAGATAAGGTGTTCATGGAACAACCATGAATGTGAACAGTCTGTGCTGGCTGGCGTATGTGGAGCTGAAAAAAAAATCCTGCACTCTAGTCTATGATTTAAATGGCTCTCGGCCTCTTAGCCTGATGTGGAAAAGGCAGCTCTAGTCTTTCCTGCAAGTTATGTGCAAACCTTGATTTGTAAGTTGTAAAATTATTTCTAGTCTCCTTTCCTTCCACTATGCTTGGTCCTTCGGTAGACTTCCTGGAGGTGAGGGGAGGAGTTGAAGGTAGCTTAATGTGCACTTCCCCTTTGCCTGCATGTAAAGGAAGCAGCAGCGAGATAGAAGGGGAACTAATGCTTGAAGCGCTTCAACCACCACAGGTAAAGATAAGTGTGACTAGAGCGATTACAGTGGAAATTTGCATAAGGGTGTCGAGCTCTAACATTTTGCATTAGTTTAGTAGGTAAATGATCCTGTTATGAGTCATGTGGAGCGTATTTAAAAAAACGAACTTCTTTTGGTGTACTGTCTGAAAGAGAAAGTTTGAGACCAGCGAGGAGAGTGTAGGCAAGGTATTGGCGGTCTAGGTGTCATGGGAGCTGGAGACATGGCTCAGTATTGGAACATAACCATCCTGTTAAGCCATGCAGAACTTGGTGTCTGTTGTGGTGGGAGTATTTTGTGTGTGCCTTTTTTTCTTCTTCGTGTTTCCTCCTTCTGTTTCTTCTTGCACTCTTGTAAATGCAGTTTAAATGAAATGATTCAAATTATGTCTTTACGTTTTGTTTTGCACTTGTGTTTGGTTGCATTTTATCAAGTATGCAGTAGATATGTCCAAAGTTTTTTGTTGTTTGTGTAGACTAGTGTGGACTTGGAAACTTTGAGATGTCCTTATTGCAACTTTGCACACTGTGAATTTAAGCTTTACAGGTGTCTGTTTGTTCACACGATAAAGGGCGTTATCGAGGGAGCTACAGCTCTGGTGTTATGCTAAATGCGGCTTTAGAAACCTTTCTCTACCTTTTTATAGTAACACTCATTCCTCTGTATTAACTCTAGTGAAGCGGGCCTAAACCAGCGAGTACTGGCTCCAAAGCCTGTAATTCAGCCTGGCCTATCTGGCATTAGTCAGACTGAATTAACGGTCCTTCCTTTTCAGCCATATTAGTCAGTATTACATCCTTTACATTGCTACCTTCAGTTATTACAAGCATGCTACACGGTGCACTCAAGAAATAAACAAATGATTATGTATTGAAGCACAATAAACTAGGTGAAGGGATATGTATTTAAACTGGAGCCTTAACTGCAGCCCGTGCTGAGACGAGATCTTGACTATCTGATTCATCGAATTCTTTTTTAGCCACAATGTTGCAGCTTTGGGGTTACTCCTTTCTCTTTGCACCGCAGTTCCAGATGCAAGTTAGCTGCTAAGACCAGGGATAGAGGTCGCCCTGGAAAGTATTGATTCTCACCCAACACAGCAGCAGCTTTGCGAATGCACTCCAGTCCAGTCTCTCACAATATCCAAACAACGAAGCGCGTGTGCTCAGATTAAACTTTTATTCATTTCGGTTCCAGCATGTCAACGGACGCATGAAACCCCCAAGGCGTTTCGGCGAAAACACTCGCCTTGGTCACGGGTGGTTGGTGTATCGAAAATGAACTGTTTAAATAAAGTTATCGTGATACTAAGTGCACATGTGAAAATACAATAGTGCTTATTCTACACAAAATTCATGATATCTCATACTTATAATCCCCTTTCATCCAAAATGGGGGTAAGGTTCCAAATATCATAGTTGGCATTCTCATATGATCTGTCAATAACTTAATAACCTCACAGATATACATTTGTTCAAAAAAACGTTTGAGTGACACTATTTTCAAACATTAATAGTGCGCCAGTGCGTCCAGTTCTTTCAATGCACCCCAAGTGGGCTAAGAGTTCACTCAATGAATTAATTACAAATCCATCATACTCTTGCCCATCTGATAAATTATTCAAATTTATCATTTACTTCCCCAGTGGGAGGATAAGGACCGTCTCAAATTTGAACGACTTGCCATAAAATCATTAGAAGATGATCACTCCATTGTGATAAGACAATCGGACAAGGGGGGCAATGTGGTTATTATGGATGTGGAGAATTATGTCACTGAGGAGATGCGTCAACTAAATTGTGGGGATTGTTATGAGGTATCTTCAGTACAAGCTATAGAAAGAACTAATAACATGTATTTTGAGATGCTAAACGAGTGGCAAAATTTGTATGTGAGGGTGAGTGTGTGGGTGGCTGGGAGGTGTGACGCTGTGCATAGATGTGTGAGCAGTTGATTCACTAGGTGTATGAGTTCAAGAGTGCATATGGAAACAGCTATATGGGTGGTTGTGTGCATGGGTGTGTTGGTGAGTGAATGGATATCTGTGCTACATGTTCAAGTAAGTACATATGTAAAACACAGTGCATGTGCGAGTTGGCATATATAAATGACTATACATGAGAGCCAGTGAATGTGCGAGTGGCTGTATGGATCATTGTGTACTTGGATCAGTGATTGTATAAGAGAGTAAGTATGTGTTAGTATATGTTTGAATAAGTAAGGTGTTGTGTTTATAACTGTATAGTTGACGAAATGGAAGTGTGATTGATTCTTTGCCTGACTGACTAGATGTGTGAGTAACTCCATGGATGAGTGGCAGTGTGTGAGTGTCTGTATAGGTGTATGAGTGCATATGATAGTGTTGTATTGATGAGTGACTGTATGTATGAGTGATTCTATGGGTGAATGAGTGAATGTGTGAGTAGACCTAGGAATCGGTGAGTGCGTATGTAGTAACTGGTATTGGTGTGTCAATGGTTTCAAGAATGGTAGTCTGTATTTAACACAGTGTATCAAAGGTTATATTAGAGTGTGAGGAGGTGCATCGTATTATCACATGAATGATGTCACCAGTGATGTCACCGACCATGTCATGAATGATGTAATATGTGACATCATCAGCAGTGGATTACGGGTGCGCGAAATAGTTAGTACAACTAGCTATATAGGAGCAATTTCAATGTTTTTTTAAATGCTAATTCCTAACTATATAAGGCCTGAAACCTATGGTTTTTCCAGTGAATTTGCAAGGTTTTTTAAATGCTAATTCCTAACTATATCGGGCGTGAAACCTATTTTTTTTTCCAATACATTTCAAAGGTTTTGTAAATGCTAATTCTATTAGCGGATAACGTTTATATATGTTATCCTTCTGGGACCACCTGAGCAGCCATCTTGTTTCTCCGGAGAAGTGAGGCACAAGGGAGCACAAAACAAGAGTGGAAAACACGAAAAGGGGGCAGGGTTGAGACCCCCTGATCCCCTAGCCCTTCTCAGGGGGTCCCAGAAGGACCACCAAGTGCAAACGTTTTTTTTTTAATCGGGGGGTACGCGCACGGTACGCGTACCCCGTGATTTTTTTGAATTTTTTATTTTTTTTTGCCCTTGGGGGTCCTTTTGGGACCCCCTGAGAAGGGCTAGAGGGTTGGGGGGTCTCTACCCTGCCCCCTTTTCATGTTTTCCACTCTTGTTTTGGGCTCTCTTGTGCCTCAGTTCTCCTGAGAAACAAGATGGTGGCCAAAACTTCCTGGTATGGACAGTTTGGAATGTTGAGTCGACTGCCAGCCAATCAGAAACTCGCTTGCGCACATAAGGGTACGCGCACGTACACGTACGGTATGCGCACGTACAGTACGCATACCGTACGCGTACGGTGACCGCATATAGATATATAATTTGCTCAAATTCAATTTTCTCAACTACTGAAGGGATTTTCACCAAATATAGAAAAGGCACTACTGCATACCTGTCCCTTCCATTTTGCCAAGTTTGGTGTAATTCCGTTCAGCCGTTCGGGCTGTAGGCGTGTCTAAAGGTCCCATAGAAAATGCCATTTGAAAAATTTCAAATTCAATTTTCTCAAGAACTACTGGAGGGATTTTCACCAAACAGAGCAAAGGCACATCTGTATACCAGGCCCTTATATTTTGCCAAGTTTGGTGTAATTCCACTGGAGGGATTTTCACCAAACAGAGCAAAGGCACATCTGTATACCAGGCCCTTATATTTTGCCAAGTTTGGTGTAATTCCATTCAGCCGTTCGGGCTGTAGCCGTGTCTAAAGGTCCCTATGGAAATTAACATGGGGATAACACGTTTTGGGACCCCCATTTTGGCCCCCGCTTGACGAATCTCCCCGAAACTTTCAGGGAAGGAGCGTAGCTGGCCAAAATTTTGGAAAATTACACACAGATTCCTCAATCAGTGCCAAAGTTATTGCCAATAGAATGTTGAGCGCATATAGATATAGAATTTGCTCAAATCAATTTTCTCAACAACTACTGGAGGGATTTTCACCAAATATAGAAAAGGCACTACTGCATACCTGTCCTTACCATTTTGCCAAGTTTGGTGTAATTCCGTTCAGCCGTTCGAGCTGTAGCCTTGTCAGAATGTCCCTATGGAAATTAACATGGGGAAAACACGTTTTGGGACCTCCTTTTTTCTCTGCCCCCGCTTGACTAATCCCCCCCCGAAACTTTCAGGGAAGGAGCGGAGCGCAGCGAGGCAAATTTAAGGAAAATTACAGGCAGATCCCTCAATCGGTGCCAAAGTTATTCCCAATAGAATGTTTGGAATTTCCTATGGTAACTAGGTCCTAACTATATATACACTTACTGGCGACCGCCAGTAGGAGATATATCTATATCTATATCTCACTTTTAGCCCGAACGGCTGAATGGATTTCCACCAAACTTGGGAAAATTGTAGGGACTGGTAGCCTGATGTGCCTTTGCTATGTCTCAAGATATGTGCTCCAGTGGTTTTTACGAAAAGTAACTTTGAAAAAATATATATTTGGCTATATATATGTTGGAGCCCAAAGATGGCCACCATAGACATTTATTTACCCATTTATTCTTCCATCAACCTTTAGATATACATATATAAAAAATATTTATTTCAGAAAGATACACATTCACTGGATAATGTCATCAGTGATGTCATTTGAGAGGTCATCAGTGATGTCATGAGTGATGTCACTGACCATGTCATGAGTGATGTAATATGTGACGTCATCAGCAGTGCATTGCACGCGCAAGTTATAGTGAGTCCAACTAACTATAACTGGTGTGAAACCTATGGTTTTTTCAGTGAATATATATATATATATATATATATATATATATATATATATATATATATATATAATATTATAATTTTCTCTCTGACTTCGCTTTCCTGGGTGGTTTTTTGGGACTTCCTGAAGTCTGCTTCATTCAACTTGTGTTCTCAACGGATGCTTGGTCAGCCTTGCCCATTCCTGTTTTCCAGCAGGTGGGCTCTTTTGGAATTAATGTCTGGCGTTTGAGTTTCTAACTCTGAGTTTGCCGCTTACATATCTGACACCTGGCATCCGATATGAGCTTCCCTTTGTTGCTCAAGGACACTTTTTCTCTTAAAGTGCGCTTTTGGAATCCATTGTCCATTTCAGATTATGAAAACCTTTTTGTACTAGTATTTTAAAAAATAAAGACCCACTATGTTGAATTTTAATATTTTGTATTTCAAGCATATGCCTGCCATATTTAGTCGACAGCATTTTCCCTTTTTCTGCATTTATTTTAATTTATGTATGTTCATTTGACCCTCTCATTAGACTTTTACTATACAAAAGAAAAAATCAAACTTATGCTATTTGAGTTTGTGTGGTCTTTTATGGATGGATGCGTGGATGAATGCAACGGAGTCATACGGTGGCTGAATGGGAGCAAAGATTAGTGACTGTGCGTATTCAGAGTGCCTAAATGCATCAGTTAATGAAGAAAGATTTTCAGTTCTATGCCAGACCTATTGTCATTGCCAGTGCTTGTTTATGGTGTTGGTTGTGCCTACCGCCGTAGTTTACCTTGTGATCAGTTTGTTAAACACACGCCATCTCCAATGTGTTGGCAAACTGATTTATCTTTATGCCTTTATCTTTATCAGCTCAAATACATTTACACATTTTACATGCCCAATCTAACTCGGGGTTGCTTCTTTTGCTCCAGAGAGCCTTACTTTGCCATTGTAGGAATCGAGCCTAAAAGGTGGTTTGGACAGTAATAAACTTTACTCTGATCATAACTCTGTTTACCAATGTTTGGTTCCTGCAGAATTGCCCTCTATGTGACACTGATCTCTTTTTTTTCTTTTTAAATTGAAACCAAACAACTGTTACTATGGCACTATACCCGTTTGAGAGAATAACACGTGCTTGTATTGGAGGAGACGTGGCAGCAACTTTTTCAGTTTGTAGTGCACGACTGCCTGCTGTTGTAAAAGGTACTCCTGCTATATCTAGCACAGCCCTTGGGTGGGACCGGATCCTGGCCTGCTCGTGTTCACGCAAGACATGGCTGTGTCTCTGCACCTTGCTGATTTGAAATGTGTTGGGAGATTATATTTTATCTCAGTAAAACATCTGCTTGAAAGATCAGTTACCTCGGTGTTCGTTGGGCTGATGGCGCAAAACACCGTTTACCACGTATGGCAACGTTCATAAACGTTTTCCTTTTGGCGTTTGATTGTTGCATTTTTTCAATTTGCTGCACTTTTCTGCTCCAATTATGTTTATTTAAATACGAATTATAATCCAAGTTGTCCTCTAAACTTGTTGCTTAGTGAAATAGCTGCAGTAAAGATTTTACTGCTTTAAGAACTTGTGGTGTTGCCTCCGTTATTTTTATTCAAATGAAGTAGTAACTATATTTTTTCCAGTTTTGAGGTCTGAGCCACCCGAAACATCCATCAGCTGCATGCTGATATTCTGGACTCACTTTAGTAAGGCTTGTGTTTCGCCAAGTTGTTGGGCTGAATTCTCTATTGATCAGTCTGGCACGGCCTAGTAATTTTGCCTAGACTTGGGTCTTCTTCCTTGGTCATCTCTCCTAGTTTGGTGCCCAGCCCGGTCCTTTAGTGCACTGGCTTGCGTTAAGACTTCGAGTAGTTTGTGGAAAGAAAAATATGTTCCTGCATTTCATAGTCATGTACGTACAATCTATCAACTCTGTGCCATTCCATGAAACTGCAATATTGAAGTGGCAGGGCTGCATGAATGAAACGCCGATGAGACTTGTAGTATTTATTTAGAAAAAAAGAACGGACCTAGTCGCGACTAAAGGCTAGCTAGCTGGCCCTATGCAGAAACAAGGAAGACATTGCAAAACCCTATCCAGGTTATTCTCAGGAATGTTGAAAGAAGACCTTCACACAGGCAATGGAAATTCCGATTTTGCCCTCCACGAACAGCCAGGAGTTAAGGTTTCAATTTCTAGAATCCTAGTAAAAAGAAATCCTTCCTAGTCTCGAATAAGATCCTTACTTTAAACAGCTATGAGAATTTTGAAGAGAGTAGGAAATACATATTTTTGGAATGTTAAACTACCTCAAAGAGGCAGGCCCAATAATATGCAGTATTTCATTAAACCTAGATTTCTCATTCTACAGGAGGTCATTGGAGATGTTTGAAGACGAGTTGGTATGCTAATAGGGGAAAATTTACCTCAACATTAAAGTGACCACTTCCGACATTAGTTGCTGCTTTTCTTCAGCATGAATAATACAGATCTATTAATATGAGGGTGTGATCAGTGATACATCTGAAGTGTAAACATCTCGAGTGCTTTTGATTGTCGAAGTGAAGAGGGTCGGAGACTACGCATTTCAGATGCAGTTGTTTAGAATGCTGTTAATTAAGGACCGCTCAAACAACCCATTCCGCAATTTGAGCCTGAGGTCTCTACTTACATTCTTTCAGTCTTCTCCGGGTTCTTGTGCGCCAGTCTGATATGACGCAAAGTGCCAGTCACTACTGCTGTACCAAGAGATTAGTTACCTACTGAAACACTACCCATTGTCTTCCATCCACAGGACTATATGGGCCTAATTGATTGCAGTCCGCAGTTGCTCCCGGTATGACATACGCGAGGGGGGGTATTCGCCCGCGGGGGAAAATGTTTATAAAAAATTAATAATAAACGTACCTTCCCAGGTCCCGTGCCGTCTCAGCTCCTGGCCTGGTCCCTCTGAATAGGAAGCAGACAGGCAGCCTCCCTCCCCTCCGCCAATCACAAAGCTGCAGTGGCAGCATTGATTGGTTGGGACACCTACCACAGGCGTCTATGGGAAGGCCATTTTCTCCATGTAGGCTGCATGCGCATGACTGGTTTGGTTGGCCCCAGAGGGTCTACCAAACAGTCAGGGCCTGCAGCATTGGGCTAGCCCCTCCTCCCCTTGAGCAGACCCGCCCCCAACCAAACCCTTCTGCTTTCTCACAGTGCAAGAAGCAGAAACATAAAATGGTATTTAGAATACCATTTTATGTTTCTGCTTCTCGCACTGCGAGAAAGCTTTGCGGTAACGCTCCTCCACCCACATGGATGAGCCACCCCTGGCTTTCAGTGCATTATATCTAGATTGCTTGAAAATGAGACCCTGTGGAAGGAAAGACCATGGTGTGGGAGGAGTTAATTAAGAATAGAACAGATGACCGATGCCCAGTTTACAATCTAAACTAGTGGAGGAAATGGTTGAGTTTGAGCGAGGAAGAGCATAGATTGAGATTTAATGTACTGGAGAGATAGTATGGGGTGGGTGAGGGAGTATGAATGAACAGTAGTTAGTGGAGAGGTGAGGGCTGACCGCCTCTGCACGAGGTTCAATAGCATTGGTTGTAGCCAGGAGAGTTGGCGTCTGTTTTCAGGAGCCACACCATGGGCTTTTCAGCTTTATGAAATATCACTCTATATAAAAAAAGAAAAAAAAGTGCTATCAACAGTGGTTAAGGCATAATGAATCTGTTTTAACACTCAGTCACTGATCAAACCACCATACTACACTTTACACTGAGGAAGAGACCACATCTTGAAGCACGTGTTGGCTGGCTACAATCCATCACTTATACAGCCTTATGAAAATATCTTTTTGACTAATCAATTGGGCAAGATAATTGGTGCCTCCTTTTTCTAGCTATTTTTCATAATCATTTATTGACCAATTTATTAACATCTGGCAGATCAGTATACCAATTAATATGCCAATAAAGCAATATTGACTCCAGAACTTCCCTGCCTAAGGTACGTTATTTGACTTGGTCAAGGGTGATTAATATTAACACATGAATATACAAACCCTGTCGCCTTTTACATTCCTTCGTTATTCTCTTTCCCCGGCAGTTTTTAATCTGCTCGTTGGCAGAGCTTTTTGAATGGGCTGTGAGTTGAGATTCTTAGCCTGTCTTATATTGGTGTTACCAGGGTGCTATTTTTTGTTTGACTGTAACAGTCCAATTCGTGTGTAAAAAAACGTAGCCTTTTCTAAAATGCAGAATGCTGACTGAATTCTCTCTTGAGAATGCATTTTGTTACATAACTCCTTTTCCTTGATTTGTCTGCTGTCGACCATTCCACCCTAATCTAAATCCTCGCATCAACTACGATCTGCTCTTCTCACTCTGTACCACCTTTCTCTGTGCTATTTCCACCTTCTGCTTCTCCTCACCTCAATGCTAAGACCTTGTCTTTTTTAATTGCTCAGTCCTCAAATCCACATTCAGGCCACCATCTGTCTAAATGCCATTTACTACTGCCTGGCTCTGTGTATACTGCCCCATGCTCAGTTCTGCTATAATAGACTCTAATTTCCAGCATCTTCAAACACCACATTTACACGACTAACAATCACACCATTTCCCATCGTCGTTACTCCTTCACCTAGAAACCTTTGAGTAGTGGTTGACTTAGTTACTTTGATTCCTTTAGAACCACCATGGTAAATACATAGCAGTGAGATTCCAGCTGCTCACCATAAGAAACGCACACCCTCTGCTCCCATTCAGCAGTGCCAAGTCAATCATTGATGAATTTGACATGAGCTAATGCGTGCTTGTGGACCTCCCGAAATTCTCTACTGGCTACAAAGACCTATTCAAGCTCCTCACCTAAGTTTTCAGGACAGCTTGTTTCTTACACCCTCAAACCCCTCTAATCTTGCGAACTCTCTTGCTTTCTACTCTGCAGTGTGGTCACCGTGATCACAAATGGTAACTGCCAACTTGTCCCAAACTCTCCCGTGCTTAGACTTTGCTATCCATCATTCATCTCTTTCTAGAATGTCCTTCTGAGTGACGTCTGGGTCACCCCCACCATACAGGGATTTAAAGCCTCTCGTGCAAGGCAGTTTTCTGTCTTTATGATGCTGCAACAAATTGTGCAACCATCACATCACATACCTTTTTGATTGCCGAGAACCATGCATTCCCCAGAGCAAATATAGTCCCACTAAGTTAGTGCTGCAAAGTACATTGACCACTACTGTTGTTCCTTCCCTGGCTTTCTCAAGCATACACAATTTTTCTATATATCACTTTTATAGTCCACGTGGGCTTACACTTGCTTTATATACATATCACGGTTTTTTGCTGCCAGTGCCTCTTTCGTCCATAGCACATCAATACATTTAACTAACAGGCTGTTCACAAAGGTAACTTAAGTACTTTACACAAGCTTACTCTCACACTGTTGAGTAACCTAACTTTCAAGTTTAGTAAAGTTACTCAGAATTATAGACTTCAATGTCTCCACCTCCTTTAGTAAGATGTGGAGCCAAATTTAGGAGTGAAAAGTTACTACTGCAAAAAAGTAGCAGGAATATGTCCAGCACCACACATGGCTAACCACTGATGCACCCTCTCACAGAAAGTAGGAGGCAACAACTTAAAGTTTTTACTTTAAGTTGTTGTTCCCCGTAGGAAATAATATTAAATTACAATTTATTTTGACTTAAAACTATATATAGATTTCATAAAATATCTAATACATGTTTATTTTTAAAATGTTTAATTGTTTTCAATTTGAATATAACAATATTTTTTAGAATATTAAGTTACTTTTAATTCTATACTTTAAAAAAAAACGAATATATTTTCCTTTAGGTGCGATCATCTTTTTATTTAACTTCAGAAGAATATTTTTACTTTTATAGATTTGAATTAACTATTTAAAATTAAGTGTCGTAGAATGTTATTTCTTTTATATTTAAGTATGAATAAAATTAATTTAAATTTAGCTTTAGCAAACCTTTCCTTTTCCCACATGGAACAGATCTCCATTTGTTAAACTGTTAAATGAAATTACTTCCTATGGGGTTTTATTTCGATCCCTTACCATTTTGTTTTGTTGGAAGGGTATTGAAGTGCCAGCAGTTGGTTATGTCTGGTGCAGGAATATATTTACTACTATGTTGAGTTCTTTATGGCTATAGTAACTTTAGAAGGGCCATTTGTAATAGGAATTGACTTACACTTTTGTTGATGAATGCACTCCCCTCAATACCCTTTCCTGACCCTTCCTTAGCATCTCCTTATTCCTCCCTGACCCCACCCGTTTAGTAATGATTTATGAAGTTTTTTTATATAGCACGAACATTACCCTTGCAGGTATCGGAGCACTTTACAAATGTTCAGGAAAGAGGAGACCAGCATCATAAACAACATCAAAGATTGAACAAGGTGTAACCGCTTACCTGTGAGGGTAGAAACTACCTCAAGGTTCAAAAACTTGAAAATCAAAACATGGGAACATAGCATGCAAAATAATAAACCTGGGGGAAGACAATGCAACGTATCTGGTTCCGGGAGTAGACTTTGATTTGTAAAGCAGATATTTGTTTGACAATGGTCGATTAACTTCTTTCTTGAATGATGCAGTTGAGGGGTTCAGTCTAATTTTAGGGGGCAGGGAGTTCCAGATTCCCAGGGCAATACATGAGAAGGCTTGGTTATGTTTGCTTTTATTATAAAATGTATTTTGTTTCAGCAGGTTGGTGAATAGTGCCTCTAGATGCTCTGCAGCTACCCGCTAGCACTAGGTTTTGTGCAAGCTGTCTCAGGGTGTTGACTTGTAGGGCTTTATGGGTCATGCAGGCAATTTTTAAATGCCTCACATGGGAGGCAGTTTAGAGATTTTAAATCTGGAGTGATGTGATGGTTTATTTTAGATCCGGTGATGAGCCTCGCAGCAGAGTAATGAGAAGCCCTTAGTGGTTCCAGCTTAGATCTGGGTAGGCTGCAGAGGATTGCACTACCATAGTCCAACCTGGAAATCATTAGGGCTTGAACATCTGACTTGAAATCATCAAGGGGGAGGATGGGTTTTATTTTTCTTAAGATGTTCTTATGGAAGTTCGGTCCTTTGGTGGCTAAGCCGATTTGCTCCTGCATGTTCAGGTTCTTGTCTAGCATTCTTCCCAGTGATCTCATTGAATCTATGATGCTTGGTAAACAGTTAAGTGCTGTTAGTTGCTTCATACAATCTGCCATGTCTGGTGAGTGGATGGGGATAGTAAGTAGTTCTATTTTCTGGCCACTGAACGTGTGCGTAAACACTGCAATTGGGGGTGGAGATCGCCACATAGAAAAAGGCAGACGCATAACCTTCACACGTAGATGTATAGCATTTGTATAGTACTTTAGTAGTAAAATTCTAGTACTGCTAAATAAACTTCAAAATGCAGTTTGTTAAAAAAAATAATAATACAGAATGGTTAAAGTCCCACTCAAAATGCACGCTCTCACAATGTACCATAATAGGTAAAGCTTTTACTTGATCTGTGGTGTTTTGATTTCTTGAAAACCTTGATAGCTCAACCACCACATGGTCTGTAGCTAATTTAATCTGGATGTATGAAGAAAACCTTATTCTGACCGTAGATGTTTTTTATAATGGAGCCCTTGATATTTCTAATACACTTCAGGCATAGTGATCTAATATGCATCAATGTTTCTATCAAGTTTTTCAAATGTAATCTCCAATTGTTTTATGCTCCCCACCATAACAACCCCCATCCACCACCAACTATGGCCGATGCACGCATTAGCATATTTGTTTGGCAATTTAATACTATAGAACAGCCTGACTGTAATCTAGCTCTTAGGTCTGGCCATGCAACTTAAGATCGGAGAGTCTGTATTTACAAAAGCCTTTCTCACTCCAGTCTTTTGACATGTAGTAAGTAACTTTTTTTTGTTTCTGTATTGGGACTAGCTCTTACAATCACCAGGTTATAATCATGTTTAATTGCCCTTGTTATCGGTATGTACTGCACTTTATTCCAATATATTTTACTTGAAAGCGCTGTCTATTTCAGTATTTTCTTGTACTGTTTTAATTGTATAATCTCGTTTTCACAATAAAATTAAATTGAACTGATTTGTTTGAAATACTGTTGACTCCATGCCTATAAACCACATTAAATAGAAACGTTTCTCAGTCTGAGTGGCAGAAAAGACTAATTTGGCACTGCCTTCAAAAGGGCTTTTTTACAGTTTGACAGACAAACTGATGATCCTGTCCGCTCTATTTAAACTCGGGCAGACTGTTTCCCTCTGGTTGCAGTGTCTCCTTTGGCTAGGCTGTTAGAAAGTGTAGGCCATCTACTTTACTTAGAATGGACAGTCTACATATTCTTTGGTTGGACTACCATGAAAAACATGGTGGTCCTGAATAGAAAATAAATGGCTATTGGCCAAGACAGTAGGTCTCGCCTATGAGATGTTTTGGCAATATTGTTGAGCCATGGTGTATAGTCCTGTGGCTGCTGTGAAGAACTGCGATTAAAAAAAAAAAAAAGGCACCTTTGCTGCCCTGTCATTTAAACATGCATGCGTTCCTGGCAAATAGGCAATTACATGTCCATTGCCCTCCTTTCAAATCGGAAGTACGAGCACTCAGGCACGGGGTGCCGCAGGGCTCAATCCTGAGCCCTACACTATTCAATCTTTATATGGCACCCCTGGCCAAGATAGTCGAGGCGTATGGGGTCGAGATAGTGTCACCACCAGCTGAGTGTCATTTGCGGATGACACTCAGCTGGTGGTGACACTATCTCGACCGCCCGAGAAAGCATCAGCTAGTTTCTCGACATGCCTCAGTGAGTTAGCTGGATGGATGAATACCAACTGTCTGTGCCTCAACGCGAATAAAACAGAGCTTCTCGTGCTGAGGAAGACTCCGTCCATCTGGTCATCTGCATGGTGGTCATCAGAACTCTGCGCCATTCCAAAGCCCTCAGAGCAGGTGAAAAACTTAGAGGGACAGAGTAGAGTCTAATCTGACCCCTAACACCACACCAGAGGAATTGCAGGCAAATGTTACGGGATCCTTAAGACTCTACGTAGGACCCTGGACTCCCTCCCTGCAACTAGTAGAAAAACTTTAATCCATGCTCTGGTAACACCCCATCTTGATTACAGTAATTAACTGTATATCGGTCTGAGCACAAAGGGTTTTCAGCGTCTGCAATGCGTGCAAAACGCAGCTGCTAGATTGGCACTCAACCTATCGAGAAAGTCCTCAGGGAAACGTGCCCTAGCCACCCTCCACTGGCTGCCCATACGAGAGCGCATATTCAAAACTATATGCCTGACTTACCGCATTGCCCAAGAAAAAGGACCAATATACCTCCAAAAATTACTGACCAAGTATCAACCCAAACAGCATTTAAGATCTCAAGGCTGCATGCTTTTTCAAGTGCCCAGAATTTACCGGGCGTGGATGGGCGGATGGTCTTTCAAATACTTGGCCAGTAAACAGTGGAACTCACTACCCATTGAACTCAGGATGGAGCCATCAGAGAGAATTTTCCGTCAAACTAAAAACCTATCTGTTTCCAAAGCTATAAGTCCCTTCCTTTGTTTCCCATCCGTCTAATCCTCTCTTCTCCCGGCTAACAGCCCTGTCCTTTGTTCACTAAGCGCGGGGACACACTGTTTTCTGGTGTAACCAGGCGCTATATAAAATGCTTTTAATATTATTAGTATTATTCATTTGCCTACTAAATGACATGAAAGCGATTTTTTTTTTTTTTTTTTTTTTTTTTTTAAATTCAAGGCAATACAACTAAAATGTTTGAGCAGGTTAGGGAGGGGGGCAGGAAGCCACACAGTCCGTATAGGGTAAAGCAATCCAGCCAATGGTGTTGGAAGCAACTAGGCTGGTGATGGGGAAGAACTGCACGCGCAGCACAGGGAGATGCAACATCAGGGAGAGAACCAGTGAGCGGGAGAAACACAAGGGGGAAAGAGTAATGCAGAGTGGGGAAGACGCACACCAGTGAGGGGAGAAAAGCACATGGGGAGATAGGTGGAAAACGCATGCACTCTCAGAGCTTAAACAAAAAGTAAAACGTTTTCTGAAAGTGAGCAGTGGATCTATAGAAGCCAACCAGTACAAAAGATGGTAAATATTGTAGGCTGTATGGGAGGTACAACATGTACTGGCTAAAACAAGGGAAAGCCATTGACTAGAAAGCAAGCAGATAAGAGTGACAGTAAAATAAGTCAGTGGTAAGCAGTGAGCGGGCTTTAAGACCAAGTAAGCTCCTAGGACGTCCACAAGACTTTTTTGGAACCAGACCGAGGCATTGTCTGGTAGGTGCAACATACAAATGACACCCACACCCTGGGGGGGTGGGAGGGGGACAAAATGTCTAGACTATTAGATTTATTATAAAAAAAGTTGTTTCAGAAACTCGTGTCTTGGGAGTTTGTTTTTTGCTAAACAAGTTTGATGAATGACCGCATGAAACATTTTTTTTTTGTTTAAATTTGTTTGTTATAACCTCTTAAGTGCTGCGTCGGGGCGTTGGCCGACGGCAGCACTACCTCCCCAGTGCTGCGCACGACCATTGGACGTCCATTCAGCACTAGTTCCAATGGACAGCGCAGCACTGGGGAGGGATATTTGCGCCGCATCTAAGGTGTTAACAGTTTAGATAAAGTTGAGCAGAAATTCTTATTTAAATTTACATGCATATATACTTGTATATTTTCAGCTAGCAGTTTTGTATTGGCATTTGTCTTTTTGTACATAGTTGCCGCTTACCAGTATTACATTCCCGATGTTACATGCACATTGATTTAGGCTGCGTTGATTATATGCTTTCCGTGGTGTACCTGTACCCCTGGTTTTGGAGTTATACCACCTGCACCATTGCTGGGGGTCGTAATATGATATCCCGGTGGAAGGGCTACGCTCTATACCAACTGGTACTGATATCATAACTGCCGGCTTGTATCACTGACTAGTAACTTTAGTATTTAACTGGGGTGATAATTAGGGGTCGGAAGTGGTGTGTGCAGGCGGGAGGGGGGTCCTCCTGATTGTTCGTGGTAATCCTGTGGTCTATGGCTGCGTGTGTAGTCACTACTTCTGGGCTATCTTGGGGTTGTGGTAGCTGTGCTAACTGTTATATGATTTCCCTGATATGTGTTTGACCCGACTTCTTGTGTCTGTCATCAGACCCTATCGAGGTAGTAGGTGCTGTCTGGGGTTGATATGTCTCAGATGGCTCTTCTCTTGCGTGGTTTGTTGCTTGAATTGGTGCAAAAGTTGTGTCCATTCCATGGATATGTTGTGCTTACATGTTCCTTTCACTTCCTCGTCCCGTATCACTTCCTACTCCGCTGCGCCCCATTTCCTAACTGCACCCACCCAGACCTCCACTGGGGTATCACTCCGGGGCTCGTCAGAACATGGCTATTCCTCTCTTTGCCAATAGTAGAGAAAGGGACATGAATCTGCACCTTATGTTTTTTGTCTCCTGAACACAACTTTGCACACGCTTCCCATGAGTTCACCTCTATGATGTTTGTTGTTGCACGGAGCACATTATGTATGTAGTCACAGAACTGTTGTATTGTGGGTCTCCCCCAGAACATATCTAAAGTCCGCTCGGGAGCCGGACATCAGGGGTACAGGGCACATGGTAGAAGCGTTGTAGTCTCCCTGGTGTTAGATATGCCCTGTGTTAAATGTTGAAATGTAGGTTTTTAAATCGTGCATTTCTAGATACTTTTTCGGGTATTCTATGGCCTGCTCCCATTCTGTCGTTTAGCGGCTGACTGATTTCCTCCTCCTATGTCTGTCGTAGCGAGGTTAGTGGTTTGAGTAGAAGTTCCCGGATTGCATTGTACAGCCATGTAACTGTCTACCCGCTCCCATATGCAGTATTGTGTGTATTACTGGATGTGTTGGTGGTTCCCCTTCAGCCGGGTCCAAAACGGGTGGCTGTTGACTATATAATTTGTCTGGGTAATAAGAATTGCCCGGATGGGAGGGCATACTCTTCCACCAACTGATTGTAGCGTCATAATTGCCCGTCTTTGAAGAGGGATTCCATTTGGGCATACTCTTCCACCAACTGATTGTAGCGTCGTAATTGCCCGTCTTTGAAGAGGGATTCCATTTTGGTTAACGAGCAATCGGTCTACACTCGCAGGGTTCGGGCTGTGTAGTATTTCTCATGTTTGAGGAACCCTATTAATGATAGCAGCGGGCAATGCAAGGGTCTCTCTCTGGACATGCAGTGTATCTTCAGCACATAGGTGCGGGCTATCAATACCTGTATGGGATAGGTGTGCTTGGGTTTATTGCCGGGTAGCAGCATGCACCGGATTGCCGGTAGGGGTATGTGCCCTGCATCAGAGGAAGTTTCTTCCATGTGACTATCCGCAGTCCAGTGCGAGAGACAGTGTAGTTGTGCCACTGAAAACATGCCTCAAAGGCTGGAGCCCCCAGTCTTCCAAAATCCTCCCCCCCCCCCCCCCCCCAATCCATTGGCAGGAGTAATTTAGATAATGCTACTGTCGGCCTGTGCCCCAGATTAGGGAGGTGAGTAGTTGTCCAGTTCTCAAAGGTGAGGAGGAACGACTGGGGAGGTTAGCAATATGATTTAGTAACCTTGGGACAATGATCACTTTGGCTAAAGCCATGCGCCAGTTTGGAGCCATGGGTTGCGTCTTCCAGAAGCCCACTGTTGTCCTTATTCTTGCCAGTGCCTTACAGTGGTTCCCTTCATATGTTGCTAGGGGAGTGGTACAATTGTACTCCTAGATACCTAGGTGCATCACCACTCCAGTCAATTCCCTGGTCCCCTACTGTAATGTCCAGGGGGGCTAGGTGTGATGACCGTATAAAACATGGCGGTAGCTCAGCAAATTTGTAATGCCTTCACAAAATCTGCCGTCACAGTAGCTTCAATGAAGGCTCATAGATCTCAGCTAGGCAGGTGGAGAATTCTAAATATGACAATCTGTAGATAAGCAGGGCAGCAGAATGCATTTTTTGCTGCCAAGGTGGAACAGAGTGCAGCCCATCAGACTCTAAGGCCTTAAGTTCTGATGTACAGGCAAAGAATACATCTCTGCAGCAGATCATTCACTAACTAAGCTACTTCACTATCTTAATAGGAAAAGTTATAGACCTGCGAGCCACTACCATATAGATAACCCTGCATCCCATGGTTATCAATATTTACTTTATTTTTATTTTGAAGGTTTTATATAGCGCGGACAAGACCCTTGCTGGTATCTGAGCGCTTCACAACAAATAAAGCAAATAGAGTGAATAGACACATACATACAAAAAATATTATTGGTTATATTAGTTCAAACAATGGTAACTGTTCCAGCATATCAAAGACATACAATCCTTCATCTAATAGTTAAAGTGATTTTTGCCAGGAGAATAGATTAAACTTTACTTTTATCTGTAAAAGGCCCTCCTTGCACATGTGAGCAAGCATTTCCTGTTAACATTATGTAAAATATTATGAAAATAGTAACCGAACATTTCCATTGTTGCCGGCATTTCATCAGTAGTCTGAATTATGTTAAAATGTTTGGAACGGTTCACTTAGTTTGACAATCTCATGTGCCTGTAGTTATGCTGTCACAGAACCTCTAAACATCAATATCAAGAAACCCCTGTACCCTGGACGTTGGCTAGCCCTCCTCTAATAAATGTAAAACTTCTATAGCCTGGAACAGTACAATATCTGAATCCAGTTTTACATCCCCTCCATATGTAGCCGGGTATGCTATATCTAGGTCTATACCGTCCAAATCAAACCACTGGTTGCATGTAAAAGGGGAGATTCCGGACGGAATTCAACTCCACAAATCCATTACGAATAAACTGATGTCTGCTCCACTGAAACATTACATCCACCCACACTTGATATATAAGTGAAAGAATGCAAAAAATGTGTGGCGAAAAAGGATGACACCTCACAGGCGAACAACCCTCGGGGCAATTGGCAGATGTTACCGATTTTTATAGCCCCTTTCTCATCGTCTGTTGTCATTCCTTTTCAGACAAAGAAAGAAAAGATAGTGTCCAAAACAAACCATACGTGTTAAAGTGAGACCGGTGCAAATTTGGAGCTCAAAAAATCGTTCCCTGATGTGACACAATAAGTGATTAAAATCAACAGGCACACCAATGGCACATCTTTATTCCTAAATCTGGTGTGTACTGGTGAACTAAAAAGGCTGGTAGCTTAGTTTCGCATACCAATACCTGCAGCCGACATATTTCACTGCCTTTTATACCTTATGGCAGATTTGTCAGGGCTCACCACTCGGTTACTGCCCCAATGTTGGACATCGTAACTCTGGGAACTGTCGAGTTGAAAACACAACTTGGGTTTAAAAACACCTAAGGACACCACTCTTGGCTTTCTCAATATATGTGCATAATATTTATCAAAAGGAAATACTTAAAACAGGGGATAGATTACCCTCAGCCAGCCATGTCATCTCATTCCAGCTGGTGAGGGAAGAAGTGGCTCTCAATAAAAGCCTGTTTCAAAGATTGAAACTCATCTCCAGTCGATTGTCGCATCAATCTATAAATGGTAAAAAACTGTAAGAATTCTGTGCACTACTACACTGCACACGCTGTCACGGCCCAATCATTATCATTACTAGTGAACTAGTCTAAGCCACTACTGTGCAAAACTACTGTGTGTCTTTTCAACAGGGGCACACGTTGCGTGGTTAAAGCACCTTGCTGGCTGCCATCAGCGTAACGTGTTTACATCAAATATCTTTGCACTGAAGCCTGGTAATTAGTCCCAGAGCTCACAACACTTTACACTAATCTACTTGTCTCTCTTTTTGCAGCGCGTCTCTCAATCCAACTGAACAGTGCTCCACTGCAAACTCTCCGCAACTAGGCTGTTACCATTAACAGTAACTCGTTTCTCAATGCGTTTCCTGGCCAGCCTGCTGGATACGAACGTGGCATGCACTATCATTCGCACCGCTACCCCACTCCTCACCGTACACGGACTCTACTGCATTTTGAATCATCCCAGGAACGAAGCAGTTTCCGTGCGTCTGCTACTTAAAGGAAGTTCGTCGGACCCTAACGTGGCCGCCCGCCGTCACGTGGTTAGACACCACATGACCCTGGAAGTTACTGCGGGGGCCATCTTGGAGTGGGATTGTATCGATCGGGCAGCCACAAATGATGATCCATGTAAACTGCATAAAAAGCGGTTAGATATCATGCTGTCGTCTCGCCTGGCCATACACAACACAATAATGCCAAATAAAATCATGGCAGGTACCCTGAAGTTTAAACAAACAAGACTTGTCAGAGCAAAGGAAATACGCGGTACTGTGTACATAGATTTCGCTACGATGTTGTTGTACCTAATATGACTGCAGTGAAGTGTGCTAGCACATAGTGTAGTGTGACAGGTGGTGGTCCTGGCCAAACTTTCTTTTATCATATCTCGTGGTTACTTACACAAGCAACTATTCTCTTGTAAAAAAAAAAAAATGTTTTGCCACAAATTTGTAACGGAGGATGTTTGTAGAACAGTTGGTGTAGGTCATAGTGTCTATCTAATCCCAAGCCCCAATATAACATTATGGGCAAAGCCCACTTAACACAATCCCAGTAACCCACAGCCTAGTTTCAGTATGACACGTGCATGGGTCAGCACGGGTCAGCACACCTTATAGATGTTTACATTCCATGGTCATAGGGACTGGGATGGCGGATGCTAATCCCATTCACGCCAAGGAGGCTGGGCTAGGAACACATGGCCAAATCACTCTGGGGACACAAAAGAGCACAGGTTGCAGGAAGCTGAATACTGTAGGATACTCAGGGTTATTTCACTCTGTTCCATTCTAATATTTCATTCAGGCCCTGTGTCACTCCTTTCTCTAAAAATCCATCTGGCTTCCTTCGATAGTAACACACCCTCTATGTTGTTGGGGTTACCCGTGACCCTTTCAAGCACAGTCCACGTGAAACTGTGTTTCTCCTGAAAGCAATGTTGGACCAATTTGGTTGTCAATTTGCCTGCCTTGATAGTACTGAGATGTTCCTGTACCCGGACTTTTATTTTTCTAGACGTTAGCACGATGTATTGGAGGCCACAGCTACACAATAGTCTGTATACCACATTCGTGGTGTTGCAGTTACTGAAGTGGTTCAGGAACCACTCCTTTCCCGATGCCAACGTCACACTGCTACATTTCTTGGTGAGAGGGCACACAGAGCACATACCATAAGGGTAGTGCCCATTGGGGACGGTAGTTGATTCTTTGTTGGGCCCCAACCGTTCACGAGTATGGACAAGCCTGTCCTTTAAATTGCCCGACCGTTTAAAGGTAAATCTGGGTGGTGACATAGAAAAGTGTTTATTGGATAAGTGTCCAGTGCTTCCTTATCGATTGCCTAATTTTGGTTGCCATGGGATCAAACGTCATCACCACTGGTACGCAGTCCTGTTTCTCTTTACTATTCTGTTCCAAAAGAACACTACGGGGGTATTCAGTGCTCTTTTCCTGGCATTCCTAACTACCTTACCTGGATAATTGCGGTGTTCCAGCTTCTTGGTCAGGTCTAGGGTCTGTTCCAAGAACACGTCCGTGGAGGAACAATTCCTTCTGTACCTGAGAAACTGTCCCACCTGAAGATTGTCCAGGAGGGCACTGGGATGTTATGAATTGTACAAGAGGAGTAAGTTCCTGTAGGTCAATTTTTGATGTACCCGGGTACTCAGACCCCCCTCCCCCGCCTCAATTACAAGGTCTAGATAAGTGGCGTTGGTATGGCTGTAAGTCCAGGTGAACTTGAGACTTTGGTCCTGTGAGCTCATCCAAGTGAGGAAGTCACACACTGTGTCCTCCGTCCCTGACCATATGCAGAGCACGTTGTCAATATATCTCTTCCAGAGGCATATGTTCCTCTGGAAGGGATTGGTGGCTGGGTAGACGACGTGCTCTTCAAATTGGCCCACATATATGCAAGCCAAACTGGGGGCCACGTATATGCAAGCCAAACTGGGGGCCAAAGTGGCCCCCATACTGGCCCCCATGGAAGTACCGGAGGTCTGCAAGTATAGTTGGTCCTTGTAGCTGAAATAGTTTCTGGTGAGGGCGAGCTCCACACATTCCAGTACAAATGATTGCGGGGTGTCGTAGAACCATTGTAACTCACCCAGGGCGCGTGCTGCTGCCACCAGCGTCGTGTCCTGTGGAATGCTTGTATACAATGATTCGATGTCAATCGTAACCAGGAACTCATTCACTGGATGAAACGAGACCTCCTCCAGGATGTTCAAAACGTCGGTGGTGTCCTTAACGAAGGACTGTTGGTTGACAACCGATTCATGGAGAAAAAAGTCAGCGTATTGGGAAAGGGGTTCGAGGACCGACTGGATCCCCGACACTATAGGCCTGCCTGGAGGTGAACGGGTAGGCTTATGTATTTTTGGCAAAAATATAGAAAGCGGGGGTCCTAGGGGTGTCGTTCACCAGGAACTCCGCTTCCTTGGTGGAAATCCATTTGTTTGCCTTTGCCTTGCTAACCATCTCACAGATGGTTTTCAGAAGATCCTCCACTGGATCCCGACTGAGGGGTCTGTAGTTGGTGCGTACACAGAGCAGACGCTGTACCTCTGCATCATAGTCATGCTTATTAAGCACAACCACCGCACCTCCTTTATCCGCTGACTTGATAGTGAGCAGTGCGTTGTCTTCCAATCCCTTGATAGCGTCCCAATCATCTTTAGTCATATTAGTGTGTTTACACTGTTCCTGGGATTTCTCAAATGCTTCTATGCCCTGTAGGACCTTCTCCTTAAACACTACTACCTCCGGGCCAACCGCAGAAGCAGGAGGACAGAAGCTAGACTGTCTTTAAGATTAGTGCCACAAAGTCGTTGTCTTGTTCTTTGTTGGCAAAAAAAGTTTTAATTTAATTTTTCGCACTGTTTCGTGGAATTCCACACGGCATTTAAAAGGGTCATGCTTAAGCATTGGGACAAACCCCAGACCTTTGTTATGAACTTTCTCCTCGTTCATCGTTAGGATGTGGTCAGACAAGTTGACTACAATGCTTTCCCTTACTTCAGTGTTCGACCCAGACTGCGGGTCACTCTGGGTGAGTAGGTTTGCCATGGGGGTGGTTGGTTGCCTCTCCCTCTTCCTGGAGCCCCTCCCCCCCCTGTTGTGGTTGGTCCTCTGACTTTGCCCTAAAAAAGAACGTAAGAGGGCCCCTAGATCTTCGTTTTGACGGTCCTGCTGGTTGAACCTCACCCTATTACTCTGCTGGGGTTCTTCCTCTTCCTCACTTGAGGTGTTTTCAAAGGTCCAGTTGTTGGGTGTGCGTCTGGGTTGTCTGCCACCCCTCCCTCTTTGACGGGATCCTGCACTTTGTTGGTCAGGCCCTGTTTTATAATACTCCTCCTTTACAAAAGGAAAAGCCCACTCATGTGAGTATTTTTCTAAATTGTGGGTCAACCCTTTGATCTTTTGGTTCACCATATCCTTTTTGTAATCTTCCTGGATCCTCTGAAGGTGCTCCTTTGTGTCGACCAGAGTAGTATCACTAGCTATACTTTCCTCCAACTCTAGGATCTCTTTCAAGAGTTCCTCACTCAGTCGCTTAGCAGTGCTAATTATCAAAATGAGCCAATCCCTGGTGCACTTATTGGCGATAAAGCTCCAATCGAGCCTAAACTTGCTATCATCCAAGAATATGCATGGCTCGATTCTCACCAACAGGCTAGCCGGAGCTGCTCCTGCCGTGTAATATTCAGTCATCAAAGCGCCATGTAGCGCAATCCTAACTGTGTTTTTTTTAAGTGTTGTTAATTTTTCCCATTCCTCCCTAGCAGAGGTGGTCCCCCGCAAAGGGGCACCTGGGAACAATGATGGGCCAGACAGAATTGCTGCTATCTGTTCATCAGTAAACGCCAGACAGTTTCTATCCATCTATAAATTTCCTCTGATACAGGGACACACTGGCCGAATGCCACCTGGCACTGTGGGCGCCCTGATGGTACACAAGGTACAGTCAGAACATAAACTCCGCAAGTATGCCACAAACAAAACATTTGATAGAGTAAGAGTGGTCCAAGGGTGTACACACACCCATGTATACAAGGAATCTCCTAATTATTAAAACAGGCTCTCACGGCTGAGCCGCTGTACACAACGTCTAATTCACAAAGGAGCCAAGAGGGAATTACGGCTAACAGCAGGGTGGCCCTCCACTCAACAAACATCAATATCAAGAAACCCCTGTACCCTGGACGTTGGCTAGCACTCCTCTAATAAATGTAAAACTTCTATAGCCTGGAACAGTACAATATCTGAATCCAGTTTTACATCCCTTCAATATGTAGCCGGGTATACTATATCTATGTCTATACTGTCCAAATCAAACCATTGTTTGCATGTAAAAGGGGAGATTCCGGACGGAATTCAACTTGACAAATCCATTACGAATAAACTGATGTCTGCTCCACTGAAACAGTACATCCACCCACACTTCATATATAAGTGAAAGAATGCAAAAAATGTGTGACGAAAAAGGATGACACCTCACGGGCGAACAACCCTCGGGGCAATTGGCAGATGTTACCAATTTATAGCCCCTTTCTCATCATAGGTTGTCATTCCTTTTCAGACAAAGAAAGAAAAGATAGTGTCCAAAACAAACCATACGTGTTCAAGTGAGACTGGTGCAAATTTGGAGCTCAAACAATCGCTCCCTGATGTGACACAATAAGTCATTAAAATCAACAGGCACACCAATGGCACAACTTTATTCCTAAATCTGGTGTGTACTGGTGAACTAAAAAGGCTGGTAGCTTAGTTTCGCATACCAATACCTGCAGCCGACATGTTTCACTGCCTTTTATACCTTATGGCAGATTTGTCAGGGCTCACCACTCGGTCACTGCACCAATGTTGGACATCGTATCTCTGGGAACTGTCGAGTTGAAAACACAACTTGGGTTTAAAAACACCTAAGGACACCACTCCTGGCTTTCTCAATATATGTGCATAATATGTATCAAAAGGAAATACTCAAAACGGGGGATAGATTACCCTCAGCCAGCCAAGTCATCTCATACCAGCTGGTGAGAGAAGAAGTGGCTCTCAATACAAGCCTGTTTCAAAGATTGATGCGACAATCGACAGGAGAGGAGTTTCAATCTATAAATGGTAAAAAACTGTGAATTCTGTGCACTACTACACTGCACACGCTGTCACGGCCCAACCATTATCATTACTAGTGAACTAGTCTTAAGCCACTACTGTGCAAAACTACTGTGTCTTTTCAACAGGGGCACACGTTGCGTGGTTAAAGCACCTTCCTGGCTGCAATCAGCGTAACGTGTTTACATCAAATATCTTTGCACTGAAGCCTGGTAATTAGTCCCAGAGCTCACAACACTTTACACAAATCTACGTGTCTCTCTTGTTGCAGCACGTCTCTCAATCCAACTGAACAGTGCTCCACTGCAAACTCTCCCGCAACTAGGCTGTTACCGTAAACAGTAACGCATTTCTCAATGCTTTTCTTGGCCAGCCTACTGGATACGAACGCGGCATGCACTATCATTCGCACCGCTACCCCACTCCTCACCGTACAATGACTACCGCATTTTGAATCATCCCAGGAACGAAGCAGTTCCCGTGCGTCCGCTACTTAAAGGAAGTTCGTCGGACCCTAACGTGGCCGCCCGACGTCACGTGGTTAGACACCACGTGACCCTGTAAGTTACTGCGGGGGCCATCTTGGAGTGGGATTGTATCGATCGGGCACCCACAAATGATAATCCATGTAAACTGCCTAAAAGGCGGTTAGATATCATGCCGTCGTCTCGCCTGGCCATACACAACACAATAATGCCAAATAAAATCATGGCCGGTACCCTGTAGTTTAAACAAACGACTGTCAGAGCAAAGGAAATACTCGGTACTGTGTACATAGACTTTGCTACGATGTTGTTGTACCTAATATGACTGCAGTGAAGTGTGCTAGCACATAGTGTAGTGTGTCAAGTGGTGGTCATGGCCAAATTTTCTTTTATCCTATCTCGTGGTTACTAACACAAGCAACCATTCTCTTGTAAAAAAAAAAAAAAAATGTTTTACCACACATTTTTAACAGCGGATGTTTGTAGAACAGTTGGTGTAGGTCATAGTGTCTATCTAATTCCAAGCCCCAATATAACATTAAGGGCAAAGCCCACTTAACACAATCCCAGTAACCCACAGCCTAGTGTCAGTATGGCACCAAGCAAGACATGACACCTGCACGGGTCAGCACACCTTATAGATGTTTACATACCATGGTCATAGGGACTGGGATGGTGAATGCTAATCCCATTAACGCCGAGGAGGCTGGACTAGGAACACATGGCCAAACCACTCTGGGGACACAAAAGAGCACAGGTTGCAGGAAGCTGAATACTGTAGGATACTCAGGGTTATTTCACTCTGTTCTATTCTAGTATTTCATTCAGGTCCTGTGTGTCACCTCTAAATGCATATGAATCTGTTCATCTTGGGGAGCACAGAGTTCTCATGAAATCGTAAGTGAATTTATTTTATTTAAGTTATAACTTGAAAAAAGTAGCACCACATGGTTTTAATGTAAAGCTGAGTCCGAAAGCAATTGTATTTCTGAACTAATTATTAACAAATTAACTAAACATTGAAAATAATCCAGTTCAAAGATTATGAATCTTAATTGGCAAATTATCAAATTTTATGTAGGGTATCATGACACTATGTATGCATGCTAAAAGGTCATAAGGAAGATGCTTAGAAAATGCTGAATTAAATGACTTGCCTAGTTGAGTAGCACTTCCTATTTAAGGAGCAAAATATAAAGTTTATTATAGATTGGATCTTGGAGTACAATGCAGTGTCCTGTTTGGTGGGGTCAGTTCTACAGAATGAAGTTGTGGATGCCCACAGTTGTGGGACACCAATATACATTACCTTATACCTACAATATCTAGAGTTTCAAGATCTCTGGTAGAGCCCACCTATAAAGTGCAATCTTTTTGGCCGAGGAATGTAACCATGAAGCAGGTCTCCATATAAATGTGGGTGAGGACACGATTAGAACACCAAAGAGTTTTCCTAGGTAAGTTCTATGAGGATAGACTTGTATTGTCTCTTATGCAAGGGCTACCTTATCTGGTTGAATGTGTGGGCTATGTTTCTGGGGAGATGAGCAGGTTCCCTTGATGATTATTCTCCATTTGTACAAATGTATTAGGAAATTGAGAAGTTAAATGCATATATATGGAGCAGAAAGGTGTGGTTTATAACACTTAAAATCTGAAGGGCTACCTACACTCCCTACAGTATGCATGAGTCTGAATGCTGACTGCTGAAGGATTGCAGTAGATCAGGGTTCTGTAGAGCCCATGACAGGCCATATTTCGGCAGGTGCTAGAAGAAACTAGACCATATGTCTTTTATCAGGAAGGGAGAATGAGGTAAGTGATAGTGCTTGAGAAATTTTGTTTCAGATTGTTGCATTCTGATAGGTAACTTTCTAGGGGAGCAAGTGTGCGTTAATATTGTGAGGTTTTTGAGTGCTCTAATATAGCAGAGGTTCAAATATGTTCCTGGGCGCTGCCACTGGACAAGAGGCAGAGGTGTTTTAACTGAATCCATAGGGGGAGTAATCATTGGAACCTGGGCCCACAGAATCCTGGTATAGGCCATAAGTGGACCACACAGTAAAAGCCACGGGTATAGGGAAAACAGCCCAGTTGGATAACTGCAGGGCACTGGTTGCAATTTAAATTCATTTCGGGGATCAAAACTGAATTTTGAAGGATCAACTTTACACCTGCTAGCTTATGAGGTGCCCTCCCCATTTATTGTGCTACCTTACATAAGTAGATGTTTAACACCACTTTGAAGTCACTGCGTGCGGAGATGCCATTACTGATGGTGGGGACTAGAAGGATCATTGCATCACTGGAGTGTATGTGATCCACAAGGGTCTGTGAGCAAGAAGCACTCTGATCATATGGTATCCGTGCAGCCTGAGTAAATGTTAAAAGGCATTCCTGAGGGTGGTGGGTTGTGTATATTTGTATTAACATGTGCTACCCTGTGGTAGTAGGATAAAATGCATCTCCAAGGTATGACACCCAGCCTATCTATGTATGTTTGGGTATTCTACCAGTGTGCCCCTCCCATGAAGGTTTCCTGTAGTCCAGTAACCAAGCTAGAGGTACTATCGATGTTTACGCTTAATACGCTGTATCTCCCAGAAGTGTATGTGCGTCGGATATGAGTAAAGTCCAAACCCCAGATCTAGATGCGCAAACCCCAGACATAGCCGTTTATCCCAAGTGGGATTGTGCATACAAGGTTAGGGAAAACGGCTACATACTACTGAAACTAGAGGCCGATAAGATGTCATGATTGAAAAAAGGAGTGTTAGTGACTTTGTACTAGTAAAATGGCTACTCCAAAAATATTGTTGAAACTAGGGAGGAATACTAAATGTAAACTGGGGAAACTGCATGCAGGGCGAGATACGAAGCCAGTGGCTGACACTGGGGGTTGAGAGAAGTCAAATGCTTGCATGCTGCTGAAACTTGTGTGTACGTTCTAGCACACACATTGATGAAACTAGATGCTGTCTGCATGCTTTTTTATGAAACAAAGTTTGTAATGGTCCTTTCTGGCAATATTAAGCTCTGGTTTAGTTCCAGCTTTTAACTGGCGATAAAGGAAATGGCAAAATGCAAAAAATACAGAAGTAGTGGATGCAAAATCAGTACAGCTATCATTAACACTTATTCTGTATTTTTAGTCGTAATGTATAAATCCTCGCGATACCTGCCACAAATCATTTGCCCTGTTTAGATTTAAAATGGGCTTTAAATGAGTTCCATACTGTAGAAAATAGGACATGGCAGTGCAAGTTCATGGTCTAAGTTTTTGCAAAAAGCACACCCACAATGTAGAGGTGTGCCGCACACATACTGATGTAGTATATTCCTGTAGTTCTATTTTTATTTCACATTATTAGTTGCTTACATGTTCTGTATGTTTTCATTTGTTTCACATTCCATGTTCTGCCCTGGTCACCACTCGTCAGTTGGAGTTGGAAACTATAGGAGGAAGACTTGCTGGACGTGTGCTCCTATATTTAGGAATAAAGTTGCCTCCAACTTAGCCAGTTTGTGATTTCGCTCCTCTGGACGTTTGGCGCACGAAGATTGTCCAGAGGTATTCAGTGAGAAATTAGATTTCATAAAGAAATTTGAATACCTAATTGGATTAAGGAAGAACGTTGTGCCAGTTGTACACAAACTTAGACCTGAACCTTTAAGTGCTAAACGAGATTAAAGACAAACTAATGGATGAAGGAATCCTTGCCAATTCTGACTTGGTCAATCCCATAGTAATTGTATGAAAAAAAAAATCAGACAAAATTAGTCTTTATGCGGACTTGTTAGCAAACATTGGAAACGTGAATTATTAGTCTGGAGATCTGCATCAAATGCCACTTGCTAAGGAGTAACAAGAATTGACCACCTTTTTATAACATTTTGGGGCATACAAATTCTCGTGACTACTATTTGGTTTGGTATCTCCAGTGAGTGTTTTTCAGAAGGTGATACACTGTTAGCAGGTGTCAATAGGGTGCAAGTCTACCAAGATGTGTTTATTTGAACTGAGAGAATAGGTGAGTACAATAAAATCCTAGAGAACACTTTGAGTATTTTCAAAGAAATTGGCATCACTCTAAAAAGTGTAAAACGTCAGTTTCTAACTAAAGAATTGGATTATTTGGGTCCTTGTATAACCTCACTGGGTATCAAACCAAAGTTCATTATTCTGGTGGTGAAAGATGTTGCACCACCAAAGGATAAAGATACCTGGAGGTCCTTTTTAGGGATGAGTGAATATTACCGTATTTTCCGGCGTATAAGACGACCCCCTACTTTGCTTGATAAAATTTAGGTTTTGTGCTATACTCGCCGTATAAGACTACCCCCACTTCCAGCGCAGTCCAACTTTCTATCTCCATGGACTGAGGAGATCACGTGGTACTGACACTCCCCTCCTTCCGATGAGCATGAGATTTCTGGAAGGAGAGAGAGATCAGCACATGTGGAACACAGTGGGGGCCGCCATCTTCAGAGCTGCCTGTTATATTTCAGGACCTCCTGCTGCCTCATCCTGCTGCCTCATCTGCCTGGGGATGTGGAGGCGCGTGTGCAGGTCAGTCTAGGCACTTTTGATCCATGTAACTTAACGTTTGCTTTTTCTAATTTGTTTATTTTGTACTATTACCGGTATATGCTCGTAGTTTGGGTTTATGTAATAAACGGTTCCGCTCCACGGTAGTTGTGCCTACAGAAACGCCTGTGGAAGCTGCTCGGTATCTCCGGCTGCAATCTTTAGATGGTATGCGATTTTATATAGCGAGGACTTTACCCGTTTGTGTCGGACGGCAGATTAGAGCCCCCCCCACACCCCCGCTGGGTCGGAAGCGTGGGCGGGAAATGGTGCAGCTCGGAATCGCACCCAAGAGTAGTCCGCGCTATTGAAAAATCCATAAAAACAAGGGGGCTAATTTGGCATCCGGCGTATAAGACGACCCCCGACTTTCCAAAACATTTTCAGGGGTTCAAAAGTCGTCTTATACGCCGGAAAATACGATGTTAGGTTCATTCAAGGCTATGCCCCTGTAGTTCAACCTTTGCACAATTTGTTAAATAAGGGAGTGAAGTTTGATTGGAATGACTGATTTTTTCATAAGCTTCATTAACAAACAATTGTTTTAGCACTTGTACTTTCACCTTTCACAGCTGGTTATAAATGTATGTTAACTGTAAATGCCAATCAAACCGAGTTAGGTGGCGTTTTACAGTGGGTGAACAGAGAACAGACCATTGATTTTGCCTCGTTGTTTAAAACCGGCTGAACTGTATTGTAGCATGAATTAACAGGAGCTATTGGCCTGTTCCTGGGTTGTGAGAAAATGAAAAAGCTTTCTTTGGGGTCACACATTGAATTTTTTACGGACCATAAACAATGAATTCATATGTTAAGTGGTTTCTGTTCTGGTAAAGTCTCAACTATATTGATAAGGCTTTTGTCACGACTACAAGAATTTAACATTGCAATTCAACATCTCTCTGGAGGGAAAAATGTGAGGGCAGATCCCCTTTCAAGAATGCCTTTGAACGTTTCTCCGGGATTAAGAACTGGATGATGTAGAATGTGTGGTAGCTTTGCTACAGATTGTACTTTATTCTACTGTCTTATTTCTCTAAAGGATTGGTTGAAAGCAGAGAAAGATGATGTTTTTCGGTCTTCAGTGGTGTTTATTAGGAAAGGCTGGCCCAAAGACAGATCTTTAGTGTCATCCCTTTAACCGCTTGCACAAGTAGGGAGAGAGCTCTCTATTGTAAAGGGTTTTGCTGTGCAATGATTTGTGTTCCACTTTTCTCTGTTCGTGAGACACTTATTAAAGCAGCACATGAAGGACATCTCGGGTTAGGTGGCATCTGTATAAATTTAAAGTAATACTTTTGGTGGCTTGCCATGACTGCAAAGGCTTGTAGATGGATAGGGCAATCAACATGTCTAGTGTCTGAACATTGGAAAACATCTCAAACTACCTTGCATGCTGTGCCTTTTGGTTTAGTCTTGGGTCATTTTGTACTTTGCTGGCTCATTTGATATGCTAGGAAGTGACTAAAAGGTACATATTAGTCATCTACTACTAAAAGTGGGTGTACTTTGAGTTCACAGCGGTACCCCCATTTCTTTTGTTATGCAGGTTGTTTGAAATTGATGGTCCTCCAAAAATAGTGACCAATAAAAATGGACTCATTTCAAACCAATACAGATGATGTACTTTATCAACTTGCATCATATCAAACATTTAACCGTGGCACTATATTCTGCAACCTCAAATGGTTTGGTTGAGAGTATGAATAAGTTTATAAAAGAAGGCATTAGGTTCTCTATAGATGTTAAAAGGCCAAGATCTTGAATTTTAGCTTGCGTGTGCTTTCAGTATTGAGCCTCTTCAGTCCTTTGATTACTGGAGACAAAGAAGACAAAACCACTACCAATACCAGCAAAGTTTTTTGGGGGACCACTAAAACAATTTTTGTGAATGTCAAATTATGATCTAGGTACTAAGAAAATACCCTTAGAACTTGAACTCTGCTGGGATTTGAGTCCCTCTGGACTGGCCTCAGTCCCCTGTTCTCTTTGCAAAATGGTATGCCTTTTACTCGCAATGTGGCCTTCCTTTTGCATGCATTGTCTTGACAATGCCTGAGATTAAGTCTAATACATGTAAGAGTATAATATTTAATAATACTTATTAAAAGTAAATGTACATGATGCTTTCTTGTATAGATGCATTTTGTGTTGACTAAGTATAATTTTCTATGTTCCCGAAATTGGAATTTCTGATTTGGCCAATCAGAAGTCATACGCTCAGACAAAAATAGTGTGATTCGATATGGCAATCTTAAAATATCCCTTAATAAAACCTGTAAGTGGTGACATTAACAATTATATTTTTTACTTCCCGATAGTATTCATTTCAAAAACAAATTCTTCAAACAAATGTTAAATAATATTTTTGTTGTATAAGAAGATGAAAAGTTTCATATTTAAGTCGGAGGTGTTAAGTAGGTAACTTAGTCTACTGGGAGCTGAACCGTGTAGTCAGAATAAAGCTTCCTAGGATAAAAGACCTTGGGGATTATATATTTATGCCAGTTGGATGCAAATCACCCCATCACCAGCAAGTGTTGTATTCCCTGTACTTTGATAAATGCTCTCATTTAAAAAAAAATGGGGGTTAACGGAGAATAGTCATCAACCTACCACCATCTCAACTAGGTTCCTCAATAGAGGAAGGGGGGGGAGCCTGGGAGCTAGATTAGAAGGTCCATAGCCCGTGCTCCTATGGATAGATCAAGTCTCAACAATGGGGCTTCTGTTCCTGTGAAAGGAATATAAGGTCTCTAAACAGGTTGTGTGTGATTAGACCAAGGTCTTGGGGACCGTCAACAGGACTGTCTCATGTTGCTCACACACCCCCATTGGTATGTCATGTTTATCATAGGGCGGTGCTCCTAGTCGTGCTGGCGCTGCAATGCAAACTAACTTTGGAGGGAAGCTATTTTTCATATCCACAAATATGGATTCTGTTTCTCTCAAAACCCCTCTTTGTCAGGTTCTAAACTAGGTTACGCTTACTTAAAATGTGCAGCATGAGACATATAGTTTCCTGGACCTACTACGGCCCCACAGATTTACTGGCTAATGCAGTACTATGTGAAGTTTTAACGCCTTAACAGCGGCGGAAAAACCGGGCATTCTGAAGAGTAGGTGGGGCTGCGTCAGCCGTTGGCAGACAGCAGCACTAGGAGGTAGTGCTGCCAACGGCCGATGCCAGCACGCAAGGGGTTAAAACCTACGAAAATAACATTCCTAGTTGGTCTTAAGGGAATGCATTCATAAACCTATGTGGTTGCACTCTTTTCCTCTTGATGACTATATGAAGTATAATCTATTGGGATATGTTTATACTTCCCTTATCTGGTTCCTTAACTATGGAACCTATTGTCTCTCATGTTGTGATTTACCAGTGAATATCTGACCCTCCTGCAGTTCAATGCAATCACTTGAGTGGAGCAGCAAGATCAACAGTCTGCCAGTGGAATAAGTGGTGAGAGGAATTTTGCACTAGGCTGAGTCAAGACGTGATTGACCGTCTGAAGCCAGTGGTTGAAAGATGGGTCGAAGAAAACCAGTGGTCGTTGGAGGAGGACCCAAATCACTGAAGGTATTTTGTTAGTAGTACGTCTGTTTGCCAGCTGCCATGCCCAAACCGAGACTACAAATTAACCCTGGTGTAGACACTTGTTGGCTTTCTGTAAACATAGCAAACCTGCTGTAATAAAGTATCCTTGTATTCCTTAAGTTATGTTCTCAAAACCTACTGGGCGGTATCTAGGTTTAAACTCTGGATATGTCTTATTACAAACTTGCGCTCGAAAAAACCTTAGTTTCCAGCATGGTCACAATGTGGTTGCCCATCAGCACCACCCCACTCCTGCTGGCTGCTTTGAAAAACTGAACCCTTCGTGCCCCTTCCCAACAACCAGTGCACTCCTTTCTGGCCGTCCTTTCTCATGTCAGGCGACTCCTTGACCCATAGTTTGAATATGACGAAAAAACTAAATGTTATGATCAATTCGCCACCTAACCTATAACTTTGCAGCAATTCTAGCTGTTTATAGGGAGTTACAAGCTGCACTCTTATCTATTTAGGGAAATAAAATACTGAAACTTTTAAATCGTATTGTTAAAGATAAAAAAGAAAGTAACATTTACTGTTCAATCATGTTCGGTAAACGCTTGCTTCCATGCTAGGTTTGTGCTGGAACTCCAATGTTTAAGACCATAAAAGGTCATCATCTACTACTGATCTTGCCGTTTACACGTCAAGAGAACTATTGTAAATGTTAATGTTTGCAGCTTAATAAATCCACACATTTCTGAATGCAAGCCAAATGTGGAGAATGCTTGGTATTGTGTTGTGGGCAGAACTACATGGAGTTAGATCATCAAAGTTTTCATTAACTTCTTTAATGTATTCTTGTGTGGCAATGAGGTTGCTGATCAGCCGGCCTCCCAAGTGTCAAAAGCTTTCTTGTTACAAATTTATGGTGTTGGGTTTCCGGAATGCAGCGAATACCTGCCGTGACCAAAATTAGCTACTTCCTATTCCAGGTCATTGGTTGCCTAATTGGCATAGATGTTGCTGGTAAGCCTTTATGGCGGTTTGCCACTGTTCTACAGTATTTTATAGACTGTTCAAGGTATTTGTAGCGGTTTGTTTTGAGTTCGATAGGTAAAATTTGAAAAGTGTGAACTGTCAATATGAAACAAATGCTATTTACGAGTTTTCTTTTTGTCTTTTATTTTTCTACCACAAAATGTAGGTTCTTATTTATTTCGTTTTTATTTTCTGACTTTAGTATTAGCTAAAATGCTACTGAGTGCTAAGGATATAAAATTGTATGACCAGCAGTTTGGGTGGCTGCATTTCAATTACAGCCTCAAATAAATATTTTCTTAAAAGGCTTCAGGCAAGACACACTTGGTCCTAAGCTAGGCTGACAGTGGTTACTTCGCTCACTAGAACATCTCACATTTATGAGACAGTCTATAAAGTTTCCTTCATCAGCTCCACATAGAGTACAACCTAATCCGAAATTAATGTAATTCTTTTGTCACATTTTAAAGCTACTAATTGTATATGTGGATATAGATATTTGAATGTACTCTTAGTACTGTCTTGCATGCAATGTATTATGGGTAGGGTGGATTTACTATATATTGTGCAGGGTGCAGTACAATATGTGACACCAAAAGAGGTCTGCAGTGCTGGTGACTTGCTCACTAGGGACCTCTAAGAGCAGCTTGCGGTACTGCCCTGAGACATGCAATGTGGATTTACTGGCTCACTTTGCAAGTATTTGCAATGCACTAGGTCTTGCATTACTGAAAGTATGAGCTATTGGCATTGCATTATTTTCAACGCCAATACCACAAACTATCAGTAATACGAGACCTATTGCATTGCTGAGGGGCAAGATGGCAGCTGCAGCAGCGGCTGAGTGAGGTGCCTGCTCTCTGCTCCCGGTCGGAAAAGGGAGAAAAGCCCATGGTGTTCACGCAGACTGTCCCGGCTACTGCAAGTGCAGACAGGAGTTCTTTTCTTTTGACACCGGCAATTTGAAACACGGAAAATACGAAGTGCTGTTGCAACAGCTGCAGACTTCAGTTAAACGAGTGGCTGACTGCTTCAGCGAGGGACGTGCGGCGCTCATGGTTGCACCGTTTTTGCTTCTTGGTTTTCCCAGAGTGCCTGTTTGGCGTCTCCCTCCCCCCTTTTCTAGGGTTGTATCAGCACCTGTGTTGGGGTACCGGTCCAGACCCGAAGATGCCGCCAAAACCTTTCTTAAAGCCCCCGGTTACCATAAGCGGCAGAACGAAGGCTACAAGGCAGCCCGGTGCAGAAGACTGAGCTGCGGCCGAGACCGGGTCATCGGGTGGTATCGAAAAGCCACCTCGGGAGTCGGAGTCGACATAGAGCATGAAAAAGGGAACGGAGCGGAAGAAGACGCCTAGTAAGAATCCTGTAGTACAAACACTCCCTGAGATGTTCGAGAAACAGGTAATGCGAACTAACCTGCAAGAACGTTCTGATACTGTTTCAATGAGTCAGACAGTTCATGATGGGGATCTTTTTGTGGAGGCGTCAGATATCCTAACTCCAGAAACACTTTTGCTAGACACTGCTAATACTGCTAATAATGTGGAAAAGAGCCCGGGTGGGTGCATTATGGGAGATGGAGTTCATAGGGAGACTAACTTAGACACCGCTGATGCTGCTGATTTAAATGTGCCAATTGAGGGAATAACGCCGCCCTTGGCACCTGCTGCTCTATGCCCTGACTTTCTCGCCATTCAAGAGACGTCTGATAATTTTTATTCAATGTCAGATCATTCCTCGGATGAGAGTATTGATAAGGACTGGGCAGACTACCCGGAGGAAAGCGGTATGGATGAAGTCTCTAGAATAAGTGAAACTTCCCCGGGGTGTACAATAACCGTAAAAAAACATAGAGCTAGAAAATCTACAGGCACCAAGAATAAGGAATCCGATTCTAGTGGCGCGATTGTGGAAGTTATGCCTCAAGATGTATGTTCTGTAACTGAGTAGTCTAATGAGCCGCATAATGACTCTGAGGTGACTTTAGCCATGATCTATAATACTATGGTAGCTCATAGAGCGGAATCTAAAATAGAAATTGCACGCACAGAAACTACATGTAAAAAGGTGCAAAATGCTGTCAGGCGAGTTACCAAGATTGGTTCTGATATTTCCTCTAGAGTCACTGAAACAGAGTCCAGAATATCCGTGCTTGAGGATGAAGTTGCTGCACAAAAAGCTGAGCTTTGTGCTATAAAAGCCCAACGGGACGATATAAGCTTCAAACTTACGGAGTTGGAAAATCAATCGCGCAGGAGTAATTTGCGAGTTTTGGGGCTCCCAGAAGAAATGGGGGGGCCTGATGTACGGAAATTAATCTGTGATCTCTTCCAGGACGCCTTTCCTGAGCTGACCTCTTGGGACTGGTCTACAGTTATTGAACGGCCGCATAGTTTTCCTTTTGTAATTAGGAAAGCAAAGCATTCAGAGGTGTAACGGCCTAGAGCAATCTTGGTCTGCTTCAATAATTTTTTGGCAAGAGGCAGTTTTTGGTCTTGCTAAACCTGATAAGCAGAGGTCCGCAAAGGGTTGTAGTTTTTTTTTGTGCGGCCAGATTTCTGTCCAGCCACTGTCTCTAAACGCTGGCATTTGCGTCAATTGATTGCAGGATTTCAAGAGAAAGGAGCAATCGTGGATCTACAAAATCCAGCAAAATTAAGTCCCTGTTAAAGGCCAAACCAAATTATTTTTTTCAGAGATAGTGGCAAAGGACTATTTGATGACATTGTAAAAATTGCATTTAAATATATTTCATCTCTTTTGCCCTACTTGATAGTCTCTTAAAGAGCCTGTGATGTGTTTGTGCTGATAACTATGATAAGTATGATAATTGTCCTCTCTATTGCAGAAAGTTTAACTTTAGAGATTAGGTCCTATTTTTTTCTCTTTTTTGATATTTGTGTGAACATTGTTAAATCAATGAAGATGTATGTGTTAAAATGACATTCCTCTTTTCTTTTCCGACCAAGAAAGGGAGTAGGGGGGGGTACTTTGGGTTCCCAGGGACTAATGGTCCTTGTGCCTCATGTGGTGGGATGGGTGGGTGGGTGGGGTGGAGGGTTGGTTCCTGGTGTGGGGTTGGTGGTGATGGTGGAGGGGGGCGGGGTGCAAGTCAGCGGTAGTTATCCTTGAGTGGTCAGCAGAGCGGATTATTTCAATGTCTGTGTGGTATGAGTCAAAACAGGGAAGTATTATCTTTGCTACATACGATGTATAATAATGGATAGAAAAGTGAAAATGTGAACATTGAATATTAACGGCCTTAATGATTTCAAGAAAAAGGATTTTACGCAAAATAATTTGATTATCACAAATAGATATTCTGTGTTTACAAGAAACTCATATCTCTTGGGATAAGAGATTTGTTGAAAAATTTAGGTCTTGAATTATTAGTATGCAGAAAGCAGACTGGGATAAAAAGAGGGGTTGCTATTTTTATGAAACAGAGTTTGGGGAAATGTGTTAGAACACTAGCAGACAAATGGGGGAGATGGAAATTAGCAGAAATTAATATTGATGGGAATCGGTTTACCATCTGCTCTCTGTATGGCCCGAATCTAGATGATAGTGAGGTAATGAATTCGATTAATTTAGAGCTTGCTGCCTGGTGTCAAAAAAGATTACGGTCTTCTGAGCCCGGGTATACCTTCTTTTCGGACCCACATCAAAAGTTTGTGCGTTTAGATTACTTTTTTATTTCTCAAGACTTGAAAAATTTAGGTCTTGAATTATTAAAAAGCAGACTGGGATAAAAAGAGGGGTCGCAGACAATACCTCAGAATATTTAACAAACCTCAACAACACAACTTTTGGAAATACAAAAAGATGTATTAGCTGCCCCCATCATGTGGTCCGAGATTGAACTGGCTTTCCTGGGTCTTGCCCCAGGGAAAGCAATGGGACCAGATAATACACAGCTGGAATTTTATCGCACTTTTCGTAACATGCTAAAACCGGAGCTACTCAGTGTACCGGCAGGCTTTTTTTGGGTCATCCACCCGACTCTTGGTCCGTGGCCACTATAGTGGTTTTTAAGAAAAAAGGAAAGGAGGGTACTGAGCTAGGGTCATACAGACCAATTTCTCTTATTACCTCGGATAGCAAGATCTTTTCTAAGATTCTTGCTAACAGATTAAATGATTTTATGCCCAGGCTGGTCTCCAAGATGCAACATGGATTTATTAACAAAAAGGGATACAACTGACCATGTTAAACAAATTATTGCCTTATTAGACTGGGCGCAGGCTACAGGATCCCCGGTTGGGGTTGCCCTGTTGGATGCAGAAAAAGCATTCAACAGGGCCGACTGGGGGTTCCTGTGGTCTGATGGCATGGAAGGGGTTTCCCATTGAATTTACAAACGCTATACGGGCTTTATATATCAACCCTAAAGCAGTAATCCGGGTTGCAAGGCTGTCCTTGCTCCCCCTTGCTGTTTGCATTATATATTGAGCCCTATTTGAACAGATTAGCAAAAGAAACTGATATTGTTCCTGTAAAGATTCATCAAGCAGAACATAAAGTTTTTGCGTATGCTGATGACGTCGCTATCGCCACCTCTGATATTAAACTGGCGTAACCTAAAATAATAAAATTGGCCCAGGAATTTGGTGAGTTCTCGGGGTATAAATTAAATATCTCGAAGACCTAACTGATACACTCTATTTGAGGGCAGGGCAGATGACCTGGTGTTTTCTGCCAAAGCATCTTATCTTTGTATAACGATATCCGCTAAAATAGACTACATTATATGGCTTATTACCGACCCTATGTTAAATTCAGCTAACAGGACTTTGGAAAGATTGAACAACCTACATTTATCTTTGTATGGTTGTACCAATGTACTGAAAATGCGAATACTTCCTAAATTCCTTCATTTGTTTCGTACGATACCTCTTTTGTTTCCCTCTGATTTTTTTTTTGTAAATTAGATAGAATGGCCTCTAGGTTCCTCTGGGGCTGCCGGAGGTCTAGAAGAGCTCTTAAATGGAACGCTTAAATGGTGTACATTACCCAGGATCAGGGGAGGCTGGGGGGGTACCGAACTTTTGGCTATATTATTGGGCGGTTTTATTAAGACACATGGGAATTTTAATTTTTCACGACGCTTCTATGGATGAATCAGTTAGGCCGTCAATTTATGAAATGGTCTTGGGGAAGGAAGCACAACGTTTGGTGAGAATATTAGAGCCCAGCTACTATAAAAAAAACAATTTTAAATCCTGCTAATCGCATTTCAAATTTGGAAGCAGTTTAAAAAAATTATTAATTGTTGCCTGGACCTGAACTACTATACGCTTATGCTGAACAACCCGACTTAACCTGAAATTTTCAGAGGCCCTGTAATGCGGAGATGGCACTCCGCCAGAGTGTGCATATTAGGAGATTTATATCCGGATGGGCAATTTGTCTCCTATTTTTATTTGCAGCAAAAATATAATTTTTTGAAAATTGATTTTTTTAAATATCTCCAAGGTCGAAGTTTTCTGGAGGCTACAATCCCTTTAAATATAACAATGATGGAAAAAATTGATATGTTAGAAGGTAGTAGAAAGGGAAGTAGAATTGGTGTAATATATCAGATGATGGTAAACAAACTACAGGATGATTTGAGTGTATATAAAGATAAATCGCAAAGAAAATTAGAAATGGAAAATGTTGACTTGTCTAGAGCAATAGAGCTGTTGAGTAGTGTTTTATTTAATGGATCGTTTAAAAGCTAACATTTCATCTCCATCTTTGATTTATATTACACCCCTGCAAAGTTGGCTAAATGGGAAGCAAGAAGTGGAGAGAAGTGCAATCGATGTAGTTATATTGCTGCGGATTCTATCCACATGTTTTACCTGTCCTAAATTACGTTAATTTATCACAGAAGTACAATTTTTTCTTAACAGTTTAGGGATACAAATTGAATTATCCGCAGAATTAGTAATTCTCGGAATCCAGTCAGATCAAACTGGTAAAAGAACGACTGAAGAAGATTTATTATTTATTTGTATGTCTGTATATCGATATTTTATAACTTCTTGTTGGTTAGATGCTGATCCTCCAGTTTTTCATCAATGGCAGTCAACATTATTATTTATTAACCAACTCGAGAATGCGGTGTATAACCTAAAGGGGTTGAAAAGAAAGGCATTTGGACAAAGACTCTGGGCTCCAGTTTCTAACTGGATATGTTTCGTCTTTTTTCCTTTCTTTTTTTTTTTTTCTTTTCTTCCATTCTGTTCTCTTCAATATAAGATGATGCTTTGCTGGATTTGTATTGTTTTGTTCATGATTAATTATACTATGTATATAATTATACTATGTATAACTATCTGCTGACGTAAATAAAAAAATAAATTAAAAAAACCAAATGCTTGTTATTAGTTTGTATACGGTGTAAGTGCATTCACATACGCTTTTCTCAGACTTGTACAGTTTCTCCCACTTTCACGTTCAACCATCCTCAAGGATAGGCTATACTTTGTGTGTTTTCTTTAATGATTGAGCCAAAGAAATGTGTATCCTTGAATTTGTGTTTCATGGATTGTAATTCACAAATGATCATGGTAAATTTGTTCTCGGTTTTGGAGCCCATGTGCTTTGAGAACTGAATGCAGACCAATGAATTTACCTTTGCTGCCTTCTGACCTGCTTCTAGAATACTCAGCGCAGTCTATTGCTATGTCACCACTATTTTGCTGAGTCGGACTGAACAGTCCAGTACTAACAAAGCACGCTCCTTGGCAGCAAGTGCTGATTGTGTCCCAGAAGGAACATCGACATCTTGTTAATAATGTTGACAGAGGAAATCAGTTACACTCTTGTTTGAAATGGGCGCTCTCTGACCAGGAGTCTACCCTGATTTCATGCTGCAGCATACTCTGGTTGTGAAGTTGTGACTAGCTTCAGAGTGGAGAAGTGGATCTGGTTTTTCAAAGAATCCACGCTATTTTTCCACAATCTCCAAAGTGCATAGTCTGTGTGCATTCGACTGTAGCCTCTACCTGCATGGGCAGTATGCAGCTACTACTAGGGTGACTTTGTTACCATGACGCACACTAGTTGTTCAGTGCAAAAACATTTTTCTTCTTCATACCTAAATGTGTGCAATAAAATGGCCAGGTGATGCCAGGAGAGTCGCCAGAGGGCGTGCCAAATGGTCAGCCCACACATGTATCCAAGCGACAATTTTATCGCATCACTAAATACAATTTCAGAAATTATGCAGAACACATCCTGTCTAAAAAGAAAAAAAAATCAGGCCATGTTTCAGTTGAAAATGTTGAGCCTTCCCTGGGGACACATGGTCTCCTTCCAAGACTTCTGCAAATGTAACCTGCTGTTCAACAACTATTTTCACAATTTTTTTTTTTTGTTTGTACCATGGACCTGGCTCTCTGCCTCCCTAGTTACTAATACAAAAATAAGAACTCCTTGATGTTTGTTCATAGAAGTGTCGTTTAAAAAGCCCTAACTTTCCATAGGTGGCAAATGATCCTGGGCGACCTGCTGTGGTTTCTGGATGCAAGTTCATATCCGGAATTTTTAAGGCTTTTTTGTTTACCATATAAGCTAGGATACAGACTGTGTGTCTAGTACTATTTTGCGGTACAAAAGGGGGTGGTGATGGACGGAGCATCTGAATCAATCAAACACACACCCAGTCAAAAGATCTGGGTTTAAGCCATCACCGTTCTTTAGCCCACCTTGCCACCCCAGTTCAGACATGGCTATATGCAAATCAGTCTGCCCCTGTGCCTCATGGGAACAGTCCAGCCCGAATTGCCAAGCCTTGTATTCACTGGACCGGACACAAACCGAGGACCGGTTTCTGGCATTCCAGCCGTCAGTTCGGACTGGACTGTTCCCATGAGGCACCGGGTCAGAGCTGATTTGCATATGGCCAGTGTCTAACCCAGGGTGGTGTGGAGTGCAAAAAAACGATGGATTTAGGCCCAGATCCCTGTACTGGGGTGAATGTATGACATTGTTCTACATTCTGTCCATCAACTGTGTTTTTTGCAATTTTCACCCCGAGTGTGCTGGGTATACTCAGACGGGAGTCCCAGGCTTTCCACACCACTGGAGTCAAGCTATCCAGGCTGATGAAGGCTGATAGCCAGAAACCAGTCCTTGGATGATTGATTCCGGTCTGGGAAAGACATGGCTTGGTAGTTCGGACTGGACTGTTCCCATGAGGCACAGGGTCAGAGCTGATTTGCATATAGCCAGTGTCTAACCCAGGGTGGTGTGGAGTGCAAAAAAAACGATGGATTTAGGCCCAGATCCCTGTACTGGGGTGAATGTATGACATTGTTCTACATTCTGTCCATCAACTGTGTTTTTTGTAGTACTATTTTGAGTATGTGAAACTGAGGTCTACAGTTAAAATTGTTATAGTGTTTAATGTATTTTTAGAAGCTCCTTGCCAACCCCGCTTCCCAAGTCTCACAAGAGCACAGCACCGAGGTGACACTGTAGAATGACACTACCAGCAGTAGTAATGTTACATAAGGACATTGGGGGTGGGGGGGGGCAGCATTTTGAAGCTTGGGTAGTATATACGGTAAACAAGAATTTGAACATTGACATTGGGGTTAAGGCTGCTTTTCCGAAGTGAAAATTCATACTGAGTTACTAAAGATCGGTGGAGAGCAAGAGTTGGTAGCAAAAGTGCCCTTGTAATGGAGTTTTTTTCTGTGTGCAAAATAGTTGTTGATATCTGTTCCACTGTAATAGACACCAGCAGATCAGATGCCGAATTGCCCGGTGGTTCTGTATATACTTACTATTCAGCTAGTTTGTTGAGGAGGTAGATGGGTAGACCTGTCAGATACTGCCTCGAGCAGACGTGATATGATGGGTAATCATTTGAGTTGTTGGCATGAAACTTCGTGTTGAACATGGAAAAAAAATGATCACTGCAAGCTTACCATTGAAGGCCATTGTGAACCAGCTATGGCATTCCATACTAGCACATTTGAACTAGTTTCCATGCTTTAAATGCTCAATTACCAACATTTCTTGGTTTATGTGTAAGTAGTTGCAGCGACCAAGAAAGTCCCACGATTCAATCATCCATCAGCAAGACTACTGGATGACAAGGAGTAAATCGCTAACTGGCAGCCCAAACGAAAAATCACTAGAGGCTGACCAAAGAGGGTCGATTAGAAACTTTTTTTTTAAAAAGGACCCCCCAAACAGCATCCTTGACATCACCCCGACCGCCACTCCAGGTATTCTAAGCCCGGTTCTAGACTGCAGCACAAACAAATACATCAGACGACTGCCCAACTCCATCGGCACCCCTAAAGCTGGGACGCCCCTTCATGAGGAACCCAGGACTGAGCCGGAAAAGGTTGATGTAGCCCACGATCAACTGCACCCTAATCTATCGGCAGGTCAATTCAGGGTCAGCTCTCCCTTCCAGCCTACAGACGAGACGCAGGTCACTACAACCAGTAAGACCACAGATTCAGCACCTCTTAAAAGTGGTTCCATCGAAAAGACAACAGTGCAAATTCATCAGTTTGAAGCCCTCGCCCCATCTTTTCAGACCTCGGGCACAAATACTTCCCAGAATGAACATGAATCCGAACATGAGCACAAGTCCCCTAACCTGATGGTCCCCAAACTAGACTCCCCTGACCCACTGTTGCCAGCTGCTGGGGAGCCTATAGGATCATTCCTCTACAATCTAGAACAAAAGATTGAAAGAACCCTCGACCTAACCCCAATTTCACTGTGGCCCCTAGAATCTCCACGGCCTCACACAATGAAAGCTGACTATTTAATCTGCAATAGTAGTACAGACACGATCACTGAGAATCCATCCCAGTTGGAGACAAACATTGCCACCAACAAAGCACTTCTGTGGCAATCAACTAAGATAGAACTACAGATAGACCTCCTACAGGCAATAGCCGGGCGTTTGACAGATATAAGCTGCAAAGTGGAGGCCCTGGCTAATAGGATCTCCCAACACGAGCTTTCCAATTAGGGGGCCTGCTCGTGCCGTTGCTCAGTCTTCATCGAGAAATGGGCTTCCCTGCCTGAGTTTCTAGCTGAAATTATGGAAATAGCAAAAGGGAGAACCGCGGCACCAACGATGACAAACAAAGAAGAGCGAGCAAAGCACAACAGTCCTTCCCCGAAGGAGACACAGCCATCTTGGGCCCCATCGGGGAAGGACCTAGCCGACAACGGCAAATTCGCGGAGTACACGTCCACCAAGTTAGACACCAGCCCCTCACTATCCACAGCTCGACAAAGCCCAAATCATAGGGACAGCGAAGTCTCCGGAACAGTTAGGCAGGAAGATCTGTCAGGCATAGCAGACATACAGAATCCCCCCTATCAAGAAGAGCAAAAAAGAAGCTAAAACAGAAAAAACAAAGCTGAAAGTGTGACAGCCACAACTATTGAAGTCCAAACAACCACCTTTGAAAGAGGGAACAAAAGCAACCCAGCTTTATCCAATATTCACGGACAAAAACTGGGGCAAAAGGATTCCCCCAGTCCCCTCCCCACAGGAAGACCAACACAAACAAACCATAATATTAAGTACCTCGAGCACAAAGGGTGAAAAGCTACTTGCAATACAAATCAACCCTATGGCAAACCAGCCAACGGCCGGAATAAGCCCTTCAGTCACAAAACGGCCCACAAAGTCATCTCCGGCCAAACCAGTGTTACCCGCGGCCAATTTTCAAATATCTCCATTGAGTATTCACCCTCCTACCAGGTCCAACGATGATCAACACATCAGGCGGCAAGGAGGCCCTCCTCCAACCCCCCAAGGAAGTGACAGGCCAGCAACTACCCCAGCAGCACCAGCTACACAAAAGGGAGCCGAGGCTCAACTAGAGTGTGCACAAGCAGTCGTTTGAGGTGGTTCTGACTCCGAGATTTTGCAGCAAGGGAAATCACGACATCTTGAACCGGAGCAACCTTCTACGTCTTTTTAAACATCTAGACAACCTGGACAAGACACAAACAGGGGATATAGAATGGGTGAAATTCGAGTCCTTGAAAGGCGACACCCATGGCGACTCTACCGTGGTGGGATTGTAGAATAAAGAAACACAACAAGCTATTGTGAAAAATTCCATCTTACTCGCGGAGTGGGGTATCGAAGTTCAGACAATATTGCCTCCAAAATATCCACTTGTCTTGGCTCCGGACACCGGGAGAACGGCCACTCGATCGGTCCTGCAAGGGACAACCAGCTTGGGATCCTCAAACAGAAGCCAGACTAGTCAAAGGGTCCCATCTGGAATTAGAATCGTATGTGAAAACAATAGAGTCATACGCATCATCTCTCCTATCCCTGCGCAAAAGGAATCCGCAAGCTGGAGGACACAGCATTCCTAACCGCCACAACTGCGAGTCCCACAGAGGGGATGCCAGGCTCAGAACCACTGTGAAAACACAATTTACCGTAATCTCCTGAAACATAGCAGGGATTAGCAAAATTGGAAACAACGAAAACCTAAAGCAGTTCCTGGAAAGTGGGGACATAATCTGTCTCCAAGAAACCTGGGCCTTGACTTCTACCCCTCTGGCAGGGTATTATGGATTCCATATACCAGCAACGAAAAGGAACATTTTCGGTCGCCCCGCAGGCGGTTTGTCAATTTTCATAAAACAAGAGTGTGCCCTTGTTGCTACTGCCATCAATGCGAACTCCCTTGGTCTACAAGCGCTTCAAATAAGGTTTGAGCTCCACTAATCATCCATTTCATTTGCTGGTACTAAATTGCTACATCAACCCAGCCCAGACCCTAATGAGAGATCCGCTGGAGGCACTGGCACAAAACCTGGAGGACCTGCTAAATAAATATAAAAGACACCAGGTCATTTTAGCTGGGGACTTTAATTTAAAAGACCTAGATAAATCGGTAAGCCCTCCTCGGGGATCAGGAAGGGCAGCTACTCTGCATGACCTTTTCCTCAGTTACAAATTAACATCAACCTTTGCACTGAAAAAACCTGTTCGAATGCCTGGCAACCTCAGCCCACTTTTCGAAACGTGTCCAGAATTGATTATATCATGATAAGCGGTGAATTGGCGGATAGAATGACTGACTTTGAAGTCGAGAATCGCCAGGAAAGCGATCACAGGCCACTAAGAGCAACATTCCAGCTGGTCATCCCCTCCGCAACCCCCTACCAATCCATTGGGGAGCCAAGCGGGGAGGAGAAACAGTGTCCTGCGGAGGATCAAGTGGTCGGACATGACAGAAGGGAAACTACAAACATAGTTGGCCCAGGCACAGGGAAACTACAAACATAGTTGGCCCAGGCACAGGAAGGGAGTCTGCTCACAGTGGAACCACCCATAACAGGATGGGAGCAAATCATTGAGTATCTACAAAACAAGCTCGGGAACCCCACTCCACAAAAAAAACTAAGATATATGAGCAACTCAGCAGAAGAAATAGCTGCCCCCAGGACCTACGAGAACTTAAACTTCTACGTAAGGCTCTCGTAGCAAAGAAAAGAGGGGGCAGCCAAATAGAGGGGCCACCCATATCCGCATTACGGACCTCCATAAGGAAGAAGCAATGGGAACTCAAAAAAGCCGACACGGAAAGTAAATGGCTTAAAGTTTTTACCCTCCTGAAACAAAAGAACTCTTCACGACTTTGGAAATACATCAACCAACTGAGCAACCGAGGACCAACGAGAAAACGGGGTGGCAGAAAAAGAGTGGATTCAACATGTGAAACAGCTATATGCAACAGTCTCCAGTAACGAAGTTCCTTCGTTGGTCAAGGCAGAGTCGACCGAGGAAGCCCCACAGTCTAGTACATACCCAGAAGCGGTGACTTTGAGCCCAGCTAACATCCCAAGGGGTAACAGCTCCCCGGCCGACGCCGACGATACCTCATCAACCTGGACCAACACCCGACAGGTCATTAAAACAATCAAGCGCATGAGGAATGACGGCGCTCCGGGGCCCAATGGGATTCCAGCGCAGGCTTTCAAACAGTGGGCTAAAGAACGGTGATGGATTAAACCCAGATCTTTTGACAGGGTGTGATTGTTTGATTCAGATGCTCCGTCCATCACCACCCCCTTTTGTACCGCTTTTGGCCGCCATATGTGTGGCAGGGTATGCTCAGACGTGAGTCCCTTGCTCACTTTGCCACTGGATTCAAGCAAGCCGGGCTGAAGACTGCTGGATTGCCAGAAACCGGTCCTCGGAAGCTTGTTTCCGGTCCAGGGAACACATGGCTTGGCAGTTCGGGCTGGACTGTTCCCATGAGGCACAGGGTCAGACTGATTTGCATATAGCCATGTCTGAACTGGGGTGGCAGAGTGGGCTAAAGAACGGTGATGGATTAAACTCAGATCTTTTGACTGGGTGTGAGTGTTTGATTCAGATGCTCCGTCCATCACCACCCCCTTTTGTACGGCTTTCAAACAGGCACCTGAGTTCTGGGCTGCACTCTTAACTCCGCTCTTCAACCACACCTACTTGACCGCCGCAACCCTGGACTCTTGGAGGGGCTCTATACTATTTCCAATCTTCAAAAAAGGTGACCGTCTACAGCCATCAAACTACAGGCTCATTGCCCTGCTCGATCTGGAGGCCAAGGCCTTTGCACGCCTGCTACTCAATGACCTAGAAAAATGGGCAGAAGAGGAAAATATAATACCCACGTACCAGACTGGCTTTAGGTCTAAGGCATCTACTATGGATAACGTCCTGGCGCTATTATATCTCTCCACCCAGGCAGCCTCGAAGAATCATCCCCCACTATTCTGCTGCTTTGTAGACTATAGCACAGCGTTTGACAAAGTAGACAGAAAACGCCTATGGTGGAAATTAGGAAAGTGGGGGATACCACCGAAACTTCTTAAGGCAATCCTGTTACTATACGAGGCTACCTGGGTGCCGGTGAAAACAAGCGCTCGGACAGTTTCCTCCAAAATAGCTACAGTAAATGGGCTGAAACAAGGGTGTGTCCTGGCTCCCATCCTTTTTGATTTATACACTGCGGACCTGGGAGAGGCTCTAAAAGGTGCCAGCCTAGTAGCCCCCAGACTAGGAAGAGTGAGGCTACCGGTTCTACAGTACGCCGATGACACGGCTATAATGGATCACACGAAGATTGGCCTACAAAGAGCATTAACGGCCCTAAACAGTTTTAACATTGCTAACCGTTTAACAGTCAACCAAGGAAAAACAAAGGTTATTATCTTCGGGTCCTACCATCGGAAACGGCACGCACAGTGGCAGCTGGGAAATGCCCAAATACACTCGGTGGCCTCATATAACTACCTAGGAGTCTGGTTCTCGGAACGGGCCAAAGCAAACGTACACCTAAATCAGCAGGCCTCGAAAGCCAATAACGTAACACATCTGTTAAGACAACGAAGTCAGAACCTGATCAGTCCATCTGCTAGTCAAATTCTGATAGCTCTAAAAGCAAAACTTCTTCCATCAATCTCCTATGGTCACCTTGCCTTCCCCGGGAAGCTGGACGCCCTTCTCAACTCTGCCCAAGCTAAGGCCTACAAGTCGGTGCTACACATACCCAGAACGGGAAGAACAACCAGGCTGAGACTGGAACTTGGTCTAGCAAGGCCAGACGTGATCGGCCAGGCGGAGCTGATCAAGCTGTATCTAAGGATATTAAAGGCCCCGGCTAATTCTCTGAAACATCATTTGAGAACCATCTTTGAAGACTCAGCTTCGACATGGCACACCAGGCTGGGCAACGCAATCAAAGTTTTGATGATAGCGGAAGAAAACCTTTGTCGGCAGGACATCCCAACGACTGTTTGGAAGAAAGCCATCAACAAACAAGTGCACGAAATCTCTTTCGAACTCGATTACAAAACCCTACGCCGCAGCCCCCAATTGGAACCGCTAAACAATTCATACACTGTGGTAAAAGCACAACCTTATTTAAGCGAGGCCGTCACAACACTGGTTCGAAGTAAAATTCTATTTCTGAGGCTGACCACGCTTGGAATAGTAGACTTCAATCCTGCGTGGGCTTATAGAGGGGACTCCAAAATCTGCAGGCTGTGTACCTACACAAGGGAATCCTGGCTGCATCTTCTCTGCTGCTGTCCTCATCTCAACAACGAACGCCGACGATTGTTGCGTCCGATTTGCCTCAATCAGAACATAACATGTTCGGAAGCATCGGCCTTGTGCCTGTCAACCACCAATATAATGGCTTTAGCAAGATCGGCGAAATGTGTTCATCAAATCAGGCTAGCCCTAAAAGCCAATAATGAGAGCGTTCTAACACTTGGGAAGCCCACTGCAAAGGCCATTGATCGAAGCTGAAGCGATCTCATTAGGTAGTATCATTGACAGTGCCATTTGCACGTCCCCCAACGAACGAAACACCCACGGCAAAAACTAACTCCAGGCATATAAGGCCGGGAAAAGCCCAGTTCAATGGGCCCAAGCAAAGGGCCGCATGATATTTTTATTGCATTTCTTTTAAACTGTTCTTAATCAGCACTGGACTATACACTTTTACAAGTAAAGAAGTTTATAATTACTGTTCTTTGTACTTTTTCCTTTTACTGTAAAGATTTTAATTAATTGTACAGTTAATAAAACTTCAAACTTAGTTGCAGCGACCACTTGGTAAGGATGTGGTTGCAGAAGGTATGCCAAACATGAGAATCTATAATATTGGAAATTATAGATGCGGTACAGTTCACTGTATTTAAGGTGGCCAAGTTAAGAATTATGCAATTATATGGCTGAACAGACAGTAAAGTTATCACCTAAGACTTAGTACTCACCATAGGCGTGCACTGTTTGAAACAACAATTAACCGGACTCAAAAACCATTACTCGTCTACAGGGATCACATATACAAAGACTATTTCGCAGCTGATTCTTTTACTCTGTAAACACAGAATTGTCTTTTGACAGTTTCACCATCATACTGCCTAAATAATAGATTCCTACGCCATATATTCTTATATTATCCGGTATCTCCTTGGTGTAGTGTGTACCAGGAGCGGCTGGTAACATATAAAAGCGGTGAGGCCCAACCCATCCCAAAACACATGTACATATAACAAGAATACAAAATGAAAGCACTCTGATGCATTGCTATTGCATTAAGAATACAATAAATGCACATGCCTGGGCTGCGTCCTGTGTCCTTGCTGTCCGTGGCTCTGGCGTGCACCAGTGGATGAAGAAACTTCAGTAACCAATCCAGACGCTGCTCTCATGTTGCCAGCGAGGAGCGCCAGGATTGGGTGATGCTGGCTGGTTCAGCTCTCCTTTATGTCCTGTAGGCTGTGCTTGGTCTCCACTCGGCTCTCTAAGACAACTTGGTGGAGACCTGGAAAGTGTGCATATCTATTTACCAGTGTCCAGACAGCTGGCCAAACTGACTTGCACACTTTTACAGTGTCTGGCCAGCCACATCACCAGACCTCAGTGCAGCAGCTGATTGCGGTGAGGTTTGTGAATAATAAAATGACAATGAAATTATTTAATTGCCACTTTATTGTTCGACTAAGACCTTCAGCTCCCTTGATTTCGCTGTGTGGCGTATACTGCTACTAGCCATACAGCACTTTTATTTGTTTCTTGGCCTTGCGAAAGCCTTTATTTAAACCAAGATTGGCGTTGTCAAAACTTGTTTTACAAAATGATTTAAAGTGTTAAAAATGGGTACTCCTCCATATGATGGCATTTATTCAAAGCATGGAGGGCAAATTACGTACATTTGTAGACCGGATCTTGCAAAGCACGTTTTGGTAGAGCTCCAAAGAAGCAATGGCAAACCCAATAGGTCTTGCCTATGTGAGAGCTATTTACCTAACCATGTTGCAAAGCAGTGAAGCATGGCTAAAAGTTAGAATAAAAGCACTATGACTTGACCGGTGCTGGTCATAGCTCTTGTTTTTCTTCATATTGTGTAACGCAGGCAACGTGGGTGGTAGGAACGGACAACACTGATAACGGAAGGGTGGGAGGGGTCAGAAGCAACATGTTCAAGAGGGATGTGGAAAAGGTAGGAAGAATGAAGGCTGACGGGGAAAAAGAAAATTCCTTAATCGCAGCACGAGCATTGTAAGGTCAGTAATCCAGTTGAAGCAATCAGTACTTGGTCCATGCGCCATACTAACTAACAGGAAGTGAAGCTGGCACGCGGTGCCAATTAGTAGGCAGCCAATTAGTGACAAGCCATCAAATGGTAAGCAATGGGAGAGCTCCAAGTCCCTTGTATACAATACCTTTTACAAGTGACAGACCATGAGCGCTGTTTGAAGCAAGATCTAAAAAGCTGAAAGCTACCATGTTATGTACTTATGCGAGAACAGGCGTTTTGTTGTCCATTCTACCGTTTGCTAGATGGTTTGGTTTCCTAGTTGACAATTTATTTTATAGTACAATCACTTTGCAAAACATACCTGCCACTGAGAGAAGGGGGGGGGGGTGTTCTGTATAATTACTAATCTGTGTGCAGCGCATGATTTAGCTCCGTACAAAGTATGTAAGCACTGCAGCACCGTGGCTCCAATGTTTTTACTGTGGCACTTCTGTTGCTTCACATGATATTTTACTGTGAAATTAGTCATAGTGTGAGTTTGTAAATTGTTTGCAGTGTACAACATAGTCCTGGGATTTAGAGATGTGCAGGCTAACAGATGGGCATCAGCAGCCGAATCAGAAATGAGTACTTTAATGGGTGCATGTCTGTTTGGTACCCACACAGAGGACGGACTGTAGAAAATCCACCAGTAATTGGTGCATGAGCTCCAAATAAGCGAGTGGTCTGCACACACTTTCTAGCCTGCTACTTGGTAAAAGAGAAGACCTTGAAATGGATAGTGGGCTGCATTTATATAGAGTATGGTAGCCAGCTTATTCTGTATTCATCAGACACCTTGTTTCCAGCCATGTGTTTTTGTGACCACCTAATGCAGTCTGAGTGTTCTAGCGTTGATTTGTGAGAAACGGACAGAGATGGAGTGAAGTGACAACCTTTTTACGGTAGCCATTCATTAAAAACAACCTTCCTTCACATTTGTTAACAAACAGGTGCTACAGAACCAATGTTTTGCCCTACTCTGCCTCATTAACAGTCCAAATCCCGATTTTTCAAGTTTGTGCACATGGTGCATTCGTCAACTAACATTCGCTAAATGTAGAGGAGATTGTAGTTTAATATATTGAATTAAAAGCTGAAACTATGATCTAAACTGTAGGTTTTACTGTAGAACTTATTTCTGAGGCCCCCTTTAAGATGTCGGTTAAAGATGCAAGCCATTGTGATTCCACCGTGAGTCAAAACCCAATCGCACATCAAACCAAGGAACATTCTAGAGTGTTAGAGATGCAGGATTGGGTAAAGAACTGTTCCTTCTGCCAATCAGGATAGACCATTTATACCTCGTCATAACATTCATGGAGCCAGAAATTAACCCTGGCATTGACATGGCTACTATGCATTTCGATGTATGTTATAACTTGTATGTCATGCAGGCAGTGGAAAGGTTGCGAGGTGTTCTGAATAATGGGAGCTATCCACGTGAAATAATTACTATAGATGCGACTTCAATCCAAGGAACAGAATATGAAAATGTGTTGTCTTTTTCCCTTCTGGCATTTTTTCCAGAACTGTTAAGATAATATATTCAGTTTGCCACGTATGGTAGAATAAAATTGCGATATCCTGGTGGCTCGGTGGAATAAATGCATCCCCTTCTGGGATCTGTGTTAGAAGCACCTGATAATAGGTTCAAATCCCTGCAGTCCACTCATGTAATCTATCTGAGGTCGTTAAAACTAGTTCCATTGAGTTGGGTAACAAATATCTGTTCAGGGACAAGTTGCCCCAAAGGTTGAAGGAGTGCTTTACAAATATACATGTTCAATTTTATTATGCCCATTAACACGAAAAACCCCGTTTACGCAACTGCACTGCTTAAAGTATGAATAGCGAGCACTGTTGTATGATTTCGTTAACTTTAACGCACGATTAATTTACTTAAATGCGCGCAATTGTGAAGAATGAAGGCGAGGTCTTTACCTGGTAAAGTACAGCAATTGCACAAGTTGCATATGTCCGTTTTCTGTTGCTGTTTCTCCCTTGGTACTTTCTGGCCGTGCCTTGATTTGCAGCTAGCCGCCGTGGATATCTTGATTTATACTGATAGACCCCTCGCGTGAGACTTGGGTAAGCAGCATTTATGTTACCAAAAGACATCCAAGAAAATCACTTGCAGTTGCTAATGTCTGCAGAGCCCATTCTGCCTTCACAGGGTAACCTCCTCAAACTAGAGGAACGTGGAACTTGAGTGCTGCCCCATAAGTTTGAAGGGTTATAATCAGTAAACACAAAGTATAGCTGCATGGGTCTGTGCCCTAGCAAAGAGCTAGCTCCCATACAGGCTTAATAGAGCACTTGTTTGACTATACCCTCCTGGTGAGCTTCAACCTATCAGATTGTGTATGATTCTTGAGTAGCCAGGGTGCTCTTGATTGATCTTCTGTAATGACAAAACAGCTTCTGCCTGTTCGTTCTGCCTATAAGGTTGAGCTGTCACTTATGAGACATTTTGTTTACGTACAGGGAGCTTAGAGCCTCATGTTGCTTACTATTGGTTGGCTTCATTACCCGTCATATTTGCTGGCTCCTGTTTGGTTTGTGCTATTAGCTGTACTATCTGTTAATGTATTCCCCCGCCCCCCTGGAGCATGGAGCAAGTAGTGCGTCCATGTTTTTTTGGCAGTGTCCTTCTGCTGCTTCTGCTTTCTGTCCCTGACGATTTTTTCTGTTTGCAGCACTTTGTAAATGTATTTTTTCGGTTATCTTGGTTTTGGTCAGTCGTGTTGCTTTCACTGAGCGTTTTCTGTGTTCTGTTTTACTTTTCATCATACTTTGGTCAGTGGCATTAAAGGACTTGAGGGACGCCCCTGCAAATGCACGGAGGGCCCTACCCCCCCCCCCCTCCCCTTCCCGGCCCACCACCTACCACTTTTGCAGAGTGAGGCCCCCTGGAGCTCACAGGGTTGGGGGCACCACTGGAGCCGCGAGACGTTGTTACGCCACGGCCTGGTGTACTAACACTTTCAGATCGTAGGTTGTTAGCATCTCTTTTAACAATGATTTAATAATTTAAAGATTTCGCTATTAAGTAATTACTCATTTAGTGTGCAACAATGTACTTTTTGTTACATGTTTCATTATTTATAGGATGTCTCGGACATGATTAAAATGTTTAATGCAAAAAGCAACAGTGCACTTTAAATTGGTTTATGCTTGCATAATTACTGGTTTGATAACCCTTTTGAGGGTGAAAATCGCTTTCTATTCTAAAATGATTTTTTGCTAGTTTGACTGCACCTATTGTGCCTCCTCCTGTAGCTTAGTGTGGACATTATAGCAAATATTGCCTTACTATACAATGACTGGCAAGGTCATACTATACAATGGCAGACCATACAATAGTATACAATACGAGGCTCCACCGTACTATACATTGACAGGCTAGACCATACCGTTCTATACAATGACTGTCAATTCCATATCTTATGACGACAGAACACAACTTACAATGACATACCATACTATAAAGTAACAGGCAATATCATACCATACTGTACAACAGATCATATTGTACCATACTAGACAATGACAGACTCTAATGTGCCATACTAAATACAATTAACATATGAACAAGAGGTCCTTGACATCAGGAAATGAAACTGCGTAATAATTATAGGCCACAATGAACTCTATAACAAGAACAAAGTCCAGCCGGACTTAAAAATTTAATTCAATGTTTTAAAGAATGTACTTAGATCAGACAAACAAACAATAAAGCAGTGGGACACAATCCTGCATCCACGATGCTACACATACATTAAAACATACAATCACAGTGGTATTTCAGGCAATTAGAGATCGTGAGCAAAGAATTGGTTGGCATACAATTGCTTCACATATGCGGGAAACATACAGTTTTGGCACATAATAGTACACTTAATGTTTAAGCCCACATAAGTGTCGACGGCGTTTCGATCCAATAGAATTAATGGATCATCAGGACTTTCAATGTCAGCCTGAATGTACAGAGCCTGTATTGACCGGAAGGAAGGGAACAAATAACAATTTTTAACCAGCTGTAATACTCAACAGATTTAAAGTGACCTCATGCCATTTTAAGGTGCTATAAAACATTCAAGTGAGAGTGTCTCATAACCAGTGGCAGAAACATATTCATCGCGGTGATAAGCATACATTTCAAGGTATTCCAGGTGGCAAACTAACAGTGTATATCGACCGATAGGACAGTGCTAACACTAGGTGCGTGTGAATTAATACAGTTGTCAGTTATTAAGGTGCTGCGAAGGTGAACCAGCATGCAGCACATGCATGTCAGGTAGTGCCACGTCATGTCTAATAGCGCAAAACCGACCGATGTAAAGCCATGGTTGCCAGGGGGGGGGCCCATTATATACCTGGAAATGGTCCAGACCGATGGTGGTAGATGGGATTAAGTAGACGTCTGAGGTATAGGTCTATAGGAGTACATAAGGTTGGAATTACGTGGCTGTTATTGCCTGAATTAAGCGCAGTTCGTTACTTAATTAATAACATCTGCGTAAAGGACGCTTACCCAATGGCAGATTAAGCCCAAGTACTGAGAATTAAAACAATGATGTGCCCGTCAGGGTAGGCGGTAACAGGGAGAAGGGGTCATCTTCCTAGAAAAACAGGGGAGGAGAGATAACCTTTAAAACCAAACGGGGCTTAAAATGTGACCTAATTGCGTCGTAGCCGGTGCTGGGGCTTAACACAGCGTGCTTACCTTAGCGAAGGTCCTAGCCGATCGGCCAAATTATAACCTCCTGCAAGGAAACAATTGTACACCAAGTAAGGTGAGGAGAAGCGATCCTTCGATAGCCAACCAATAATTACCAAACAGGTCCTAAACGCTTACCAAAGGTTCACGATGGAACCACAACAATACGTCCTGGTGCACGATCGCGCCTAGGAACAATAGAGGAGGGACTGGGCTGGGAGGATAAGCGTGTATACGGCGGCCATATTGCGTTGGGACTTGACATAACAAGGCGGCCATTATTGAAGGGGCATTGAACCACCGAAGTGTACTAGGAGCGTGACTATACGAGGGATCATGCAGGTGATTTACATGCATAGTGACCCAATTAGTGGTACATTAACAACTTAATCGGATTACACTTGTAGCGAAGGACCTTAGAAATGTAACCAACCCCAACCTGGTGGGGGACATGGGATTAACATGGCATTACAGTATGTTAAGCTTTACGAGAGAACCATGTAGGTCATCTTATTGATGAAAATGACAAGAAAATTTATACAGATTATTGATCAGGCACCAGTTAAAAGGTAAGGACAATAAATTGTTCCATAATTCAAGCCAATGAAGCTTCAAAGTAATGAAGTCCAATCCTCAGTTCGATTCAATCCCCTGTGGATACTATCCAGGAGTAAGATCATTTTGAGTTCTTCTCTATTCAATAACAGTCCTATGTCTCCTCCTCGCGGTGGTAGCTTTACAGACTTCAGGACAGTCCACTTTATATCATTGTCGGTGTGTCCTTTCTCACTGAAGTGGTCCACCAGTGGGGCGTTGGGCGTCTTGCAGCGAACCCGGCTGCGATGTTGGCCAATTCTTGTTTTGACTTTCTGTCGTGTTTGTCCGACATAAACCAATTTACATGGGCACTGAATCAAGTAAATAACATTGCTACTGTTACAATTTGTAAAGCTTTTACATTGGATTGTAGTATCATCAAATACAAACGATTTACCCTCCATGGTAAACTCACACACGTTACATGAACCACACTTCACATGACCCAGTAGCGGGGTTTGTGTCCAGAGGGCATTGATTGTACCTAAGGTTGGAGGACTTGGAAGAGCGGCTCGAACTAAATGATCTTTCAGATTGGAGCTTTTCTTGAACGCAAAAAGTGGGCGGTCAAATTGTAGACTGCCCGCACTCAGAGTGGGCCAGTGTTTGAGTATGCTCTTTTTTATTTCATTAGACACAGGGGAGAATGTTGTTACACAGGCAATTCTTGTGTTTGATTCTTTAGCTTTGGGACAAAGAAGTACCTCCCTTGGACAATACCAAGCACGTTTTGCCGCTGTTCGAACCAGCCTGTTAGGGTAACCACGGCACTTCAATTTTTCTGACAGTATACTGGCTTCTTTGAAGTAATCTTCCTTAGCATAGCAATTCCGTCTAATGCGCAGGAACTGTGAATAAGGGAGAGAGTCCCTCAGAGCTCTAGGGTGATTGCTCTTGTAGGCCAACAATGTATTTCTTTCAGTTGGCTTACGATGAAGCCTGGTATATAAGTGGCCATCAAGGTGGTATATGTTAAGATCCAGAAAAGAAATGGAATCGGTATCAATAGAGCTGGTGAACGTAAGTCCACAGCAATTATTATTCAACCAATGAATAAACTGGTTGAGCGTCTCTTCATCATTATTCCAAATTAAGAAAATATCATCAATGTATCGTTTCCAACTGATGATACATGATGAAAATGGATTGGATGGTGTTAAAATAGAGTGTGTCTCTATCTGGTCCATAAACAGAATACAATGGCAGACCATACTACATTACAATGACAGACCATCCCATCGAATACTTTACAATGACCGAGACCACAACCTACTGAGCAATAACCAACCTACCATACTGTACAATAACCGGCTGACCCATACCAGTCACTGACATACTATACCCTACTATACAATGACCTACCATACTATACAATGACAGACCATGCTAAAGTGTACAATGGCAGGCCATACCATACTATACAATGACAGGCCAGACTGTACCATACTATACAGTGGCATGCCATACTATACAGGTTCCATACCATTTTGTGACCGACCGTTCTATACCATGCATACAATTGCAGCCTATACCATACTATATTAAACAATAACGTATACAATATTGTTGTATAGCACACTATAGAAAACATTGTTAGAAAAATGTATTGAGTGAAGCCTCAATTTGGTCTCTATTCGCCAGAGCCAGCAGCAGCCATAATGTTTGCCATTTGTACCATCTTTGCACTTTTTGCCACAAGGGACTAGCTCAGACAATCTCGCATTTCTCACCATGCACCTTACAGGAATTGCTCTGTAAGGTTTACTCTTTCAATACAGGGGCAGTTTATGTTTAATAGTCTGCATGATTTTGAAGTCTAGGCAAGACCGATATACTAGTTGGGCAATTCTTGTCAAATGGACAGTTGGGATGCGCTGAAGCCAGATGCTAATGGGGTCATTCAGGCACGATTGACATTGGTTGCTCGGACGATACTTTAAATCATTTACAGATGTGGCATTCACTTGAAGCCTATTTACATACAAAAGCGAAAAATGGGCAATGGGAGCAAAGCGAGATGATGACTATACCGGGTTAGTGCGTAAGCGGTGTCTGTGCCTGGAATAGTAGGTTTAAATAACTACAATTTAATTATCTTCACCAAACGTATCTGGTGCATATTAAGTGAGGCAAAATGTTTGGCTCCAGTGCTGGGTATTCTCACAAATGCTAAATATCTGATGCAGATATTCAGCAAATGGTCTGAAGGAGGTCATAGGTGGCCACATATAGGACTTATGCAATATATAACTAGTGACTACACCCTTGTGGCCTCCCCAAAGTAGGTTTGCTGGGATTATTTGACCACACGGACTCATGGAAACAAGAGAACGGATTTGCGGATTCGACTATTCTTGGCTAAAAGGATCGTCATGGGACAGAAAGCGAATCATGCTCCTTCCATGAACAATTGGTAAGCAGATGACACTAAATAAGCATCAGCATTTCTAAATATGGTGGGCATTAAGAAATTAAAAAATGGGATACAGTCCAAGTTTGCAAATACACTTTGATTAAGCTTATGCAATAACCAGATGGTAGGCAGGATGGAATTCCTACATGACTTTTTTGAGATTACTTAACAACTTTTGTTTTGGTTGTGGCAAAAGATATGTACAGTGATTGGGAGACTTGTGTGTCTAAACTGTGACCTTAAGTTTCTTCTAACACAAAGGTCTGACTTGGAACACAATTATACTAAAGATTAGTGTTAATTACTAGATGCAAGTATTGAAACAAAGTAGTGCGATCCAATTGCTTTCTCCTCGAGGTGGCTGCTTTTGCTGCTTTTGAGAGCTCCCTTCCTATTGCTTCACTCATGAAGGACTTTAACATTTGCCAGAAGCAGCAGCACTCCTCCAGGTGTCCAGACCATGGTGGCATGCGATTGGCTTACTGTCTGGCCTACCCCCAATCCACCTGACCCTCTCTACAGCTAGGATATTTTGAGGAGCAAGTTGATCTTTTGCAGTCAATGACTGGCCAAGCATTCTCTCACCAGTGGTTTATTTGTGATTCGTTGCGAGACAATTCTCATTGTAGACGGTCTTTCCCAACAGCCTTGTAACTAGGGCTGGTCGTAGTTTGCGAAGTAGCGCTACGCGAAGCTACAAAAGTGCACTTCGCGAGCTACGCGTAGCACTACGTGAACTGCGTAGTAGCATGTTCGCACTGTGCAAGATGCTGTTTTCAAGGACTGCACAGTGCGGACAAGCATTCGGCAATGTGCAATCATTGAAAACTGCATCTTGCACAGTGCGAGCTGTAGTTTTCTGCCGCTCGAGTAGATTTTTACTCCAGCTGCAGCTTTCTCAATGCAGACTGGTAGTTTCTCAGCGTGAACGGTCACGAGCATAGGCGACCACTCGCAATGAGAAACCGGATTGCCCCACGTTAAGAATCTTGCCGGGAGGTTTATTTTCCACGCTCCCAATCGGCCACTTGATGTTGCTGATCGCGAACAAGGAAAAAGTCTCGCCGGGATGTCATTTTGCATGCTTGTGGCCGTCAACTTGACGTTGTCCTACGTGCAGTTTGCGTAGTGCGAAGTAGCGCAAACTTTGCACGGTACGCAAGCGTAGTGTAGTGCTTTGCCCAGGCCTACTTGTAACACTGTCTCCACTGCCTGCCCAAAGGCTCCCTACATCATGCAAGGCCACAGGCATGACTTTTTGTTTTTTGTTTTAAAAGAAAGTGAGGTGTCCATATCCTATGTTTCTACTTCTCATTGGTCACCTGCGAAGACAGATGGCTTATAAATGTAGGCTTTACACCCCTCACTGTGTGAATAACAAACCAATCCTATTTTTTCTCCGTTTAGGGCTAGCCTGAGATAGCGCATGCGCTGTCTCTTCGAGACATTTAGTAAGTGGCTTTTAAAAGTGCCATCAGAGGCTTTTGCTGGCCTACAGCTTTCATTCACGAGCTGGTGTACAGCTGCCATCTTTTTAGGTCTTGCTGAGCCAGCGCATGTGCTGCTCTAAGACATTTAGTATCGGATTTTTCAAAGTGCTGCTGCCACTGGCTTTTGGTGGCCTAGTGCTTGCGTTCACATAAGCGTGCCCGCGCGCAGCCACCATCTGCATAATGGTAGATTAGTTGCGTGCATTTGTTCTGAAGGGCTGGCTGTCATTTTCACTCTTAAGTGTTCACCTTTTTGTGGCCAAACGGGTATGTTTGCCATCTAAGTACGAGAAAGGTCGATGTAGACCGAATCTGCATTCCAAAACTTGATTAAAATTTGCACAGCCATTAAACACTTCATTGTACACTGCAGTATTTGCTTTTGTGTGCCGAGGATTCATTTAGATGAGCATCGTAACTGCTGTAACAGGCCCCGTTTATCCTTGTTGTTTTTATTTTGCCAACTCAGAGTGGTCAAAGTTTGGGAAAGTGACTAGGGTATTACAAAAGTTTTGCTTTCCTATTTGTACCTCATGTGATCTTTTATTTCAGTGGGCAGCGTCAAAACTACTGAACACAAATATACAACATTTGGAGTAGCGTAAATAAGGGAACTCTATTTGGAGTTTCACACTGTTGGGTAGGAATGACATCACCCCCCTCTCCAGCCCTCTCACCCCTACCCTCCTGGCAAAAACATCCTGCAGTTACAAAAGGCAGCAGAAACGCAGCAGCGCTGTGTAAAATACAAATGTTAATTGTACTGAGCACAACACGCTGATTCTGAGACACTACCGTTCTCGTTACAAAGCTTGGAGCTTTTGTGACGTAACTTACGGCCAGAGCGAAATAGGAGCAATTTCTGTATAAGTTTACTACAGAGTATTTTATTTTGTTTAAATACCTTGAATTGCGAATGTTGTGACTTAAGATTTTGTAGTGGATTTCAAAAATACTCTGATGGCGTGCCTTAATGTTCTTTATAGTGTTTTGTCACCATCTTGTGGTTACTACTATTAGACCATTTAGCAAATTGCTGGCTTGTATATCTGGCAAGAACCTTATTTATTATGCACATCTTAAACCGCTGATCTTATCTATCTCGTACAATGTACGGAAAATACACACAAGGAAGGCTGACATCCGCACTCTTGGACCGCCTCGTGTCTAAGTTCATTTAGAGGATTTCACTGGATAAGCACGTGTAATTAAATGCCCCAATATGCAACGCTCTTGCCCTGTCTACTGGGGCAGGGGAGCACTTCATACTGAGCAGCAATCTCGCCAAATTTCTTCGCTATTTCCATCAATTTCCAGCAACAAAGGTTTGCTCTAATTCAAGAAAAAGTAACACACATCACCATGTTTTTAGGTCGCGGCTAACGTATTGTGGGGCCAAAATTCCTGTGTCCATTATTGCCAGGCGTGGCTCTCTTGGAGTACTGGCTAAGCCTCTTGCATCCGCTGTTATCTCTGGTATATCCAACGCAAATTCAGGGTCCAGAGTGCCTACCAAATTCAAGTTTTGGTTTCTTCTCCCATATCACTCCCTAGTGCTTATTTCCGTTGTCTTGTCCAGTGCCATGCTTTTAGTTACCGTGACTTTTCAAATGCCAGATTAGTGCTTAGAAAGGAAACGCACAAGTTCAAGTGCTCTGTATCTCGAGTTCCCCTTTCGTTTGAGAAGCACCCCTTCATGAGAAGTGCTAGTACTCCCACCCCCCCCTTTTTTATCTTGCGCGACAAATTAAATATGTGCAGGTACTCTGCATCTTTCACTTGAAAACATAGGATGTGATGCAATAGCTCCAGTTTGGTGCACCAAGCTTTTAATATTAGAAAGACATAATGGCTAGTGGTTAAAGTGCTGCTCTCAGAATCTTTATAACCCGGCTTCAAATCTAGTATCTGTACTTAACCATATGTAGTGCCATTTTGTGCGAGTCATTCTTGCTCCATTTGCAACATAGAATGTCTAGTGCAAATATGATATCTTAAGTGTAGTGCATTGCCACAATCTTATGGTTCCCAGATGCTTTCACAATGTGTGCCCTTTATGTTTCTGGCATTCTTGTTGACGTTTGTTCTGTTGATATTCCGATTTGTAGTGTTTCCTTTTAATACGGTGTGTTGGATGGTCATTTAGTAAGGCTGGAGTAGGATTATATATTGTTTAATCATTGAATATTTTGTGTAGTGCACTGCTAGATTGGGCTCTGGGTCTGTGGAAAATGATCTTTGCTTCGTTCTGCTGGGGTGTAGAATTTGCACTTCTTAATTTGAGCTGTTGACGGCAGGTGGGGCCCACCAGCACATATTTTTCTCAAGTTGGACCCAGAACAAAAGAGAAAATGTATTCTTTCTTTCTTTCCTTCTGTTTCTTGCTCTCTATCGCCCACTCTTTCCAGTTTTCCGATTGTTTCTTCTTGTCTCTCCTTCTACTCTTTGTTTCAGGGTCTTTCCTGCCACTCCGTGTTTCTGCTCCTCTCGGTTATACACTGTGTGTGTGTGTCCCTCTCTACCCCACACTCGTTCCTCGCTCCCCTTATTCCATCTCTCATCCCCTGGCTTCTCTCCTCTACTCTTGCCCCTTTCCTGTCCCATTGTCCCCTCTTCCTTCTCTGAATCCACTTTATCTCGCTCCCTCCCCCATCTTTCCTATTATCTTTACTCCTAATGTATACATTTATAAAAAGCTCATTATTAATCTAATTTGAGGCTCCTCGTCCCACCGGTTTCTGCTTCTTATTTCTCCTTCCTGCCCTGGTGGGTGCACTTTGAGGTCAGGAGTCTCGCCCTGCAGACCCCACCCATGGCGGGAGGGGTCAGTGGGGTGGGGGCATCTGTTGGGTGCTCCTGCCTCCCTCTACTCCAGGCCTGCTGAGGATGGAGTCCGTTTCTACCAGACATACCCTCGCATTACTGACATCCTAGTTTTTAGTGTGGACTACTTAAACATTTTGAGGAATCCTATCTCCTGAACTCCAAGGGCTGGCGAACAATGGCCCTCTGTTCGCACCGTACAATGTTAACCATTTACTCGCAGGCAGGAGAGGACGTCCGGACACTAACATGACCACGCTTTGCCGTCAGTGCACACAAGTACTGCCTGTGTGTGCCTGTGTATAGGGGATCAGGTCTGCTCTGTTGTGCTGGCAGGCCCCAGAGGAGGCCTTCTGTCAGCAGCATGGCCACCTCTGGGTGCTCGCAGAACAGGAGACAGGCAGGGGGTCACAAGCTTCCAGCATGACTCGTCAGGCAGCTCCTTCTGATAAGTTTGTGTGTTTTGCAGAACACTGTAGGGCACATCTGGATGCTGTTTTTCGGCCACCTAGACATCCTGTAGTGAGGTTGTTGAGCACATTTGGCTTATTCTGCACTGACACAATAGTCACAAGCATTAGCATAGCCAATGGGTCTCGCCTTTGAGACCTTATACGGGTTTAGCAATGCAACAGTTGATGTTTTTGCACCAAGGATATTCTGCTGCCTAACTACTTACTTATAAGGTTCCCGAAAAGCGAGACCTATTGGCTATGCCAATGCTTGTTGTTGCTGTAATCATGCTCCTCTACTCGCACTCCCTCTTCGTCAGTTTCATGCTCTACTAGGCGCACACACTACCAGCAGTCTGTGCATGCTTCTACCAGGCGCACACACTACCATCAGTCTGTGCATGCTTCTACCGCGCACACACTACCAGCAGTCTGTGCATGCTTCTACCAGGCACACACACTACCAGCAGTCTGTGCATGCTTCTACCAGGCACACACACTACCAGCCGTCTGTGCATGCTTCTACCAGGCGCACACACTACCATCAGTCTGTGCATGCTTCTACCGCGCACACACTACCAGCAGTCTATGCATGCTTCTACCAGGCACACACACTACCAGCAGTCTGTGCATGCTTCTACCAGGCACACACACTACCAGCAGTCTGTGCATGCTTCTACCAGGCACACACACTACCAGCCGTCTGTGCATGCTTCTACCAGGCACACACACTACCAGCCGTCTGTGCATGCTTCTACCAGGCACACACACTACCAGCCGTCTGTGCATGCTGTCACCGGGCACACACACTACCAGCCGTCTGTGCATGCTCCTACCAGGCAGGCAGGCAGACATGCTCTTAGAGTTTCTTGGTAAATATGTGTTCGATGTCTGGAGGGAGTGGGTTGAGTTTCCTTAAACCATGCTGAGTATGCAGGTGCAGTGCATGAACTCCTGTGTGAGTGAGTCATGCTGCTGGGGCTCACTCACTCCACACTTGTAAATTGCGCCTGCAACAGGCTTTTTCTCATTTGCAAAGTTCAGCGCATGCAAACCGATAGATATGCAGCCCCCACACCCCCGGGAATGACTGCTTTCTACAACCAGAATGGAAACAACATTCAGAGCAATGAAAACAAGTTCATTTGATGCAAAGATCTGTTAACAAAAACCATGTCCAGCTATTGTAGATCTGGCAGCTTAAACAAAACCGCAACAAAAAACAAACAAGCATTGGCATAGCCAATAGGTCTCGCTTTTTTGATCCTATAAGTATTTAGTTATGCAGCAGAATATCCTCAGTGCAACAACACCAACTGTTGCATGGCTAAACACTTATAAGGTCCCAAATGCGAGACCTATTGGCTATGCCAATGCTTGTTAAATCTGGTACTTGTGCTTTGTTTTTCCAGTTGTAGATGAATTGTAAGACCAATGATGCAAAAAACAAAATCTCAATTTGACATAAAATAATCCCAACAGTAATTTAATCTTTTATTATGAACATTTGTCACAGGCTGGTATCGTAGGCAAAGCTCTGCAGCGGCTCTCTTCATCAGATCACGCGCAGGCTGTAAAACGTTCGCTATTTGCCTCCTCTTACAGAGTTGTTTCTTGTATTCTCCAGGGGTTCTCTCTGTAAAAGAGGCCTAAAAATGGATTACGTTTTAGCTATCAATTTTCTAGACCTATTATTTCAAATAAACATATTGGGCTTTGGGTCAGCCTTGTGCTTATAATTGAAAGGTTATCTCAGTTGCTTTCTCCTGATTAAAGGTCTTTTTTCCCTATTCTAGGTGTTTGTCCTGCCCTGAACATTTAGGTCTCAGTTTTATGCTTGGTTGACTTGAGTCCTTCCACTGCTGACTTTGCTTGCATTAAGGGAGCTACTTTTTCCTTTTCTTTTAAGCACACAATGTGAGTAGGTCTTTTCCTTTCGACTGTGTGCTGCCTTCCCCTTTACTTAGCCCCTGCTTCCATTGTTCTGTTGCTACTCCTCTTTCTTCCAAGATCATCAGTTGCTTTTTTGCATGCTGCTCTATTGGTGGATCCCTTTGAGATTTTACAATTTCAGGATGTTTCACGCAAATGCATGTGCGGTAGGCAGCAACCAAGAAACCGGTTTGTATCATTTGAACAGACCATTCAAAGATGACCGCAGCAGATGTACGCATGCCCCATGGTTAACATAAAATAGGTTTCTTCAAATATTACGATCTCATTCAGAGATGGCTACTATGAATGACTGTGCAGCTATGGCTGCGGCCATCTTTAAATGCATTACTAATCTTTGAACAAACACACTTAAAGATGATTTCTTGCATCTGCATGGAATGTATGTAACAAAAGACTTTGGAAAAGCCAATAAGTTTCACTGCCACTGCTTGACAATATAGATGTAGCTCCCCTGGCAAAGTTAATTCGCTCCTTCTGATTTTTTTTCCCTCCTCCAATCTGCAGATAAATAGGTCGATTTATGATGTCCGGCGTAAAGTCTCCCTATAGTTGGAATCTCCTTGAGCGCATCAGAGCCCTTCCGACACTGATGGTTTCCGTTCCGACCACCCAATTTACGATGTTTGCAGTCAGAATGTAAACTGCGCAGTCGTTCTGAATCTGTCCTGAGCGACTCGCGGAGTATTCATATCAATCGTAACTACATAATACACCCCTATGGACAGCGTTTACGCCCTCAGGATTATGTCTGGTTCCAACAGCCTTTCCGTGTCTTCCTGTCCGACACAAAGGCTGTCGGAAAGTGACTTTTGGGGCCTCTTACTCCGAGGCTTACAGGTGATGGCTGAGGGGGTACCTAAGGGACTCTCCTGTAAAACCCTGCACTGGGACAGGCACCGTGGGGTGCCTGCAACAGGGTGCAGAGTTTTCCAAAAACATCCCGTTTCCTCATAGGAGCCTGTGTTAAAGCCAGTTGTCGGGCGGACACGAGCACCCATAGGGAGCAGTGGGACTCCGACCGAACAGTATTCAGTCTCATCATCATCCGGTGGTTGGAACAGACGACCGCAGGTTAGTCCCAATTCAGAGTCCTTGTCAGACGAAGGCTTGCCGCCTGACATTGTAATGAGGCCCAAAATTTATTCTGAATCAATGGTAATCAGCAAAGACTCAATTTAACTTTCTGAACTTGGTGCTTGCTATTGCTAAATGGATTAGTAATAATTTATACAATCCTGTCAAAACTAAAAGCCGGCTCTTCGGTTCCAGTGTTTCTGCCTGATCAAATAATTTGTGGAATTTTGATTTGTAAATTACTCACCACCAGTTAGATAACCAGCAACCTAGTTGTCATTTTTGAGAGAACCTATTTCGTTCATATATTCAAAGTGTCCCTTCAGTGTTTTTGGAGTCTCACAGGAAGATTTTCTCTTTTCTAGCAAAAGACACCTTCTACTACAGGGGCCTTCAACCTTTTCTCCTATAAGAGAGTCCTATCTTCAATTAAAATAATTTCAAGCTACTGATTCTACTGTGCATTTAATGACTACAGCATACAAGATTAGTTTAGTGGCCTCCTCCTGCAACATTACTAGCATTGGTCACCTCCATGCACCAGGCATGGTTGCCATCAATGTGAAGGTTTTATCAATTTGGAATACCACCTCTATATGGTAATACATGAACGCTATAGCTGCACTGACCCTCACACGAAAGTAGTAATATTAGCAAAAAGTTTGCCGAATGCTTAACTTCACTAAAAAATTACCTTTTAAATATGTTTTGTGAATCCAACCGTTTTCTTCAAGCGTGAGTTTGTTTTGAAAATACACTCATCTCAAATGCACGGCTTTCGATTTTGGGAAACCTAAGTCAATTCGACCAAGCAATAGCTTCTAATTTAGTAGGCTAGTTTGCAAACCAAGTTGCTCTTTGGAAAGAACTACTCGTTGGAAAAGCCTGTACCTGCTGTCATTCAAGGCACTGCTTGATCTAAACTGGACGTCTGCAGATTCTCGTACCTTGTACTACCAAAATATCTTGCTGCGTTTTCAAAGAAGCACTGCTCTACTATCGCCCAGTCTGCCTTAATGGTCTACCATCTCCCCACATTAAAGAAAATTACATTGGCGACCTTTTGAAAAAAACTTGACTTTAAATGTCTGTCTGCTGCAAATTCCCACCTAACTCTGGTCCCGGAATTTTATCTGAAATCTTTATCGCCCTTCGTGTCCTCCAAGCTCGGATAATTCTTCAGCTTTAACAGTTCTAAAGATCAGAAAGGTTTGACTGGGATACTGCTTTTTTTTCTTCTTATATACCTGTCAAAATCTGGCACTGTTTGCCAATACATATCTGGTCAATAACCAACAATCCTCAGTGTATGGGAAGACCCTTGAGACCTTTTTATAGGTCGAGCCTGGGCAGCGCATGTGCTGCTCTGCGAGGCATGCTGTATTGAATTTGAATTTAAAATATTTATAAAGCGCTACATTCACCGTGCGGTTTCTTGGCGCTATGGAGGCTAAAATAGCAGAGGAGAGGCAATAGATGTTGGTACAATGAGAGGAAACCGTAAGAACAATTTACAGAGGGAAGGCCTGGTTGAATAAGAAGGTTTTGAGGTCTTTACGGAAAAGAGGGTAATGCTTGGCCATCCGTAGGTGGTCGGGGAGGGAGTTCCAAAAAGAGGGAGCCAAAAATGAGAAGTTGGCCCCTCCCCACTTTTGCGCTTGTAGCGGGGTACCTGCAAAAGTGATTGGGATGATGAACGGAGCTCTCTGGCAGGGATATACTCCCTTATCAGAGAGGTAATGAAGGCGGGAGCAGAGCCCTGACGCGCCTGGAAGACCATACAACCAGTTTTGAAGAGGGATCGCTCCCTGACTGGCAGCCAGTGGAGCGTCTTCAATAAAGGAGTTGAGTGATGGGAGCGGGAAAGGCCGTACACTAGTCGGGCCGCCTGGTTTTGGACCAGTTGGAGCTTCCGTAGGCTATATGCCGGAATGCCGTTGTACAGGGCGTTGGCGTAGTCCAGCCGGGAGATTACCAAGGCGGACATGATCAGTTTGAGTGCCAGGGGGGAAAAGAAACGAGAGACAGTGCGAATAGTGCGAAGAGTGAGAAAGCAAGAAGAAACAGAACTAACTTGTGAGTGGAGGGTAAGATGATTATTCATTTTGATGCCTAAGGTCTTAACTGTGGGAGAGGGAGTGGGAGGGGGGCCAAAGGAAGAGGGCCAAAATAAAGAGTTCCAGGGACTGGAAGAACCACCCGTGAGCGCCAACTCAGTTTTATCCGGGTTCAGCTTCAGATTGTTGTGGTTCATCCAGTCCCTGATAAAAATCATAGTTGTCTGAAAGTTGGAAATGGAATAGGGAGAAGAAGAGAGGTTGAAGATGAGCTGGAGGTCATCCGCATAGTTATATACGGTGACCTCCAGCTGCTGGAGCGCAAAGATTAGGGGGTAGATATAAAGGTTGAACAAAAGAGGAGAAAGAGGAGAACCCTGGGGAACACCACAGGTGACCTTAAGTGGGGTGGCCGAGAAATCCCCCAACCGGACCCCCTGGGTGCGGTCCCTCAGGACGGACGATAGCCAGACCAGGGCTGAGACCCCGATTGCCGCCGCTCTGACACGTGAAAGCAAGATGGAGTGGTCCACCGTATCAAAAGCGGTGGAGAGATCGAGGAGCACCAGGGCCTGGTGTTTGTTTTTGGTCCATGCCCTCCCTGAGGTTGTCCAGGACCGACACCACGACGGACTCAGTGGAGTGCCTAGGTCGGAAGCCCGCCTGACGAGATGCCAGGCCCCCATTCACTTCTACATGGGTGCTGAGTACCGATGTAACATGGCGCTCAAGCACCTTGCTGTAGGAAGGTGGATACCTGACTATGGTTACCCCCAAACTTTTTGCCTGGTGTTTAGCTGGTTTTTGACATAGTTGGCCTGGGATCCTGCAATTCAGGGCCCCAGGCTAATTGCTCTCTCCTTAAAATGGACTCCATGTACCTTAGGTGCATACACAATTGGAACTAGTTCACCTTATTGGCCCCTGTAACAGTGTACCCAGGGCATAGGTGCATCCAAGGCCTACCAGGGGCTGCAGCATGTATTGTGCCACCCCTGGCCTGGCCTCCATATTTGACACAACTGGCTGATCACTCAGCTGGGGTAAGTTGGTGTAATCACCTCTTACTTAGGTACAGTATGCCTGTGCCTAACCCTAAACTGGACACATATGTTCCTATCAGCCACTCCTATGGAAGGCCTCATCAATCCTGGAGGCAGAGTGCTTGGAAATATGTGAGATGGTGCTCTAGCATGAGCTGAGCCTGTCTGCAGCTGTCGGGAACCACTCCCTAAGCTGTTCTGGGATATTGCCATACCATATACTCTTAAGTGCATTATAATCCTCGCGGTTATATGCTATCTTTGGTTTGGCTTTATCAAAACATGTCGAGTAAGGTGTCATACGAATTGGAATACTATCCCCTCGACAGTTCTGTCGACGGGGATAGCATTCCACCCTTCTAGAGGGACACGACATGTGTGTAGCCTTAACCCCGGTTAAAGTTAACCAGAGCCTCAGCATCACAAAATGGATGCTGCCACCACAGACACGAGTCTGGCCTCCTGCTGCTGACCGAAACTCGGCAGATGGTGGCCTGGACAAAGGGTTTCCTGCCTTGGGAGGTGCGAGCACCACCCCAGACAGGGTTTTGTGTATTGGGTAGGACAGGGCTGAATAGAATCAGACATGCCCGGGGCACACAAGGTGTCCCCGTGCATAGGCCAGTCCAAACCGGTCCTGGGACTTTCCAGACCCAGGGCTGGCAAGGAGCTGGACAAAGGAAAGGGGGTGTAACCGCCCCCCTTCCTGGTTCCTCCCAGAGGAGGGACCTAGTAGGTGATCCACCCCTCAGATTGGGAATAAGAGTGGGAGCAGTGCCATTGCACAGCAGATCATCCTGAATCAACTTGAAATACAGAAGAAGACTGGACTTCGACATTCTGCTGCTCAGAAGACTGAAGAGAATCTCCCTTGTGGCCTAGGAGTGGCCACCCTGTGAACACAGGCACCAACCAGCAACTCGACGTCTGCTTTGCCGCCGCCTCCCGCCGGAGCCCGAGCCCAGAGCCCGACAAGACCCAGACTCCCAGACCTCTCAGAGCCCGATCCACAGTCCCTGCAAAGAAGGGACCCGTGGAGGCACCGAGTGACGTGGGACCGGACCTCTTGGAAGACACTCGAAAAGCTGACTGCGGAGCTTCTGAGGCATCCTCGACGTTGTGCTTTGGGGACTGAGAACCCCCGCCACCGAGCAGCCCTTGCACCGAAGATCAGCCCCCCAGCATCTCCACGATCTGCGTGGGGCCCTTTTGCATTGCGCCACTCGACGCGCCATCCCGGCCACTAGCCACGTGGTCAGCGGCCATCTTGGCGACGAAACCGACGAATTGCACAGCAGGTCTGGTTGCTCCAGACCTACCCAAGCTCCTGTGAAAAGGAGCCCCTGCTCTGACCTTGCTGGTCCGAGTAACAAGCATCTTTCGATTCCTGCGTGGCTTGCATTAGCCAAGGCCTGTTGGCTCCGATCAGGTCGCCGACACCGCCAACAGCGAGAAGCCTGCATGGGACAGCTCGTGACCGACTCCTGGACGTCCTCGACCCCCGGTGTCCACGTGGCTGCAGAGAGAAGCTACCCGACAACGCCTGTTTGCACCCGACATTGCCTGGTTCCAATCTGGTTCCACGGTAGTCACTGGCTAGTGACTTTGAACATTGTCCCCTCTGCTTTCAGGTCTTCACATCTTCAGATCCACCCTTGGATCCACCGGAACTCTTCACATCGAGCCGCCTGCAGCATCTTCAGCTCCAAGCACCATCGATCAGCGTGACGAAACCCGACACTACTTCGACCCTGTGCACCCGCTTCCTGTGGGTGAGGTAACTCATCTCCGCCGGTGTTTCTACACTGGTACACATCTCAAGGGCCTGTGTCTTAGGTTTCAGCATTCTAGGTCACTCGGAAGGTTCCGAACTAACTAACTTTGTACTTTTTACGCACCATAGACTTTACATTGGAAAGTGCGTGCACTTTGAACATTGCACCCGAGTCCCGCGGGCCTTTCCCGACTTAGTCACTGCTAGTCTCGAATAGCTCCAGCGATTCCCAAGGCCCTAGGCCTGTTCCCTTTCCTATTGGTATCTCTTATACCACTTTCTTAGTATATGGTTTAGGTGGCCCCTAGGGCTCATCCATATTGTGCAACTTTTGCGTATTCTAAACTGTCTTGTGATTTAACGCTTGTGCTTCTGGGCTCAAAGAGTCCAGGGGATTTTTATAGTTAATAAATCAATATATATTTTCAATATGTATCTGTGTGGTGTCCCTTTCATTTGGTATTCAAGGGGGTTGTGTATGGTAATACAGCTGGCTTCACATGCCTTTCAGAGTTTAGCCTAAGACTGCTTTGTCCACGTTACCACTAGGATAACTGGTCTACAAGGTTGAATTACAACCAATCATCATAAGGGTTGCTTGGCATGGTACAAAGTGATCACTAAGAATTAGTGAGCATTATATACCAGGCCAACTTCTCACACTTGCCCAAATAGGGCAACAGTGAAATAGGGCGATAGTTGACTGGGGCGGAGGGATCCGCACCAGGCTTCTTCAGAATAGGCACTATTGTGGCAGATTTAAGTGCTGGGATCACAACCCCCTGAGCAAGGGAACTGTTGAGAAAAGTGATCGGGGGCTTGGTGCAAACAGAGTAGATCTGTTGAAGAATACGGGCCGGGCAAATGTCAGCCGGGGAGCCTGACTTTACCTTAGGAAGTATTGCCAGTATGGAGTATGCACTTGAAGCCCCGCCCACTCCACCCATATTTGTCAATGTCTTGTCATTTCCCTTCGTAAATGCGGGCTTCTGATTCATAAATTGACTTGTTAGTCCCTCCTTAGCACCACCTTGTCTTAATTTGTATCCTCCCATGAGGACTGGCCCTTTTACTTTGGTTGTTACACTGTACGTGTTATTTATTTGGTAAGCACTATTTTCTTTAATGAGTTTCGCCTACTGCAGGCGCGACATGTGTTCCTGCAACATTCAGTGAGCAATGCGCTCTTTCACAGGGCGCTTTTACAACAAAAAATGTGTTTTGTCAACTTGAGAGAAATGCTTTTTTGGTAAAAGTGCTCCATACCATGCTCTCACTTCAATAGCGGCTGCTGACCTTTCTTTAGACATGGCTCGTCTACAGAAAGGGGCGTGGCCTCTATTAACGTGAAAAAACAGCATGGGGCACTTGTAAACAACAAGCATTTGCAATGCAATAGGTCTCGCAATTGAGCGATTTTGACCATTTGTTATTGTAAATGACAATGCCTTAAATTGTTGCAGATGTTTTTTAAACACATAAATGGCATTGTCATTTACAATGCCAATAGGTAAAAATCTCTGAATTGCGAGACCTATAGCATTGCAAATGCTTGTAGCAATGTGTAACTTTTTGGTATTGTCATTTAAACTGTCGGCATCCGGACATCTGTTACTTATGCACTAAATGCATTTAACTAAGTCACTGCAGGCATTCATTTCTACTTAAAAGCACTCCCTTCCAGGCAAATGTCTCAGTATTGTCACAAACTCCTCGGTGAATTGAAATATAATTATTTTGTACAGTTTGGGGTACTTGATCTATTCAGTGTGGTATAAAGTAAAAAAGTTCTTCAAAAAGAAAAGGTTGGACGTTTCTTTATGTGCTGATTTGTGCCACGACTAAGTGCAGAAGTTTATAAGGGGTGGGGCAAGGGCAGTCGACTGTATACTGAACTGAGATGTGATTAATAAAAAGCATATTAAGTCCTCTGTGCAGTGGAACAGTGCCTTAAAGGTTCCTCTGTTAAAGATGACACCTATTCAAAACTCACAATTAGAAGCATTTGCAAGTAATAATAATCTTTTATGCAACCAAAGAATCCTGCCATTATGCTTTCCAATAAGGTTCCATTCTGTTCTTTCATGAAAATCTGTCGACAGCGTGTGCGCGAGCGACCACGCTCATCATATAATTATCAGGCTAAGAAAAGCAACATTACTTGCAATTAGCATTTGCTAAACCGCAGTTTCAAGTAGGTAATTAAGCTCATGTGTTGTAGTGATGCCTAATTTATGCCATAGTGTTATTGGCATTATGACTTTGCCTGATTGCCATTTTGCCTTTTTGTCTTCTCACAGTTACCAATTACAATAACGTGCTTGAAACCAATTCGGATTCCGATGACGAAGACAAACTGCACATTGTGGAAGATGAAAGTGTTACAGACGCCGGTGATGACGTGCCAGAAGATGACTTGCCAACAGACCATACAGTGTTACAGGAAAGCAGTGAGAGAGAAAGCAGTGGCAAAAGTTGCTGGGAAGATGATGGTACGTTCTGTGCTATATTTTGATTAGATAGTAACCTAACTTAACTGATCGCGTTTACACTACAGCAATCGATTAGTTTAAAAAGCATTGCATCACCAGCGTTGTTAAAGCCAGTAGGTTGACTTAAATGTGCTTAATGTGCTAATGCCTGCAAACTGCAATTAAACCCAGACCAGTTTGCTTTGACAGTGCTTGTTTTGTTTGAAGCAGTTAAATTGTGTACTCATGCATGTATGTAAACCTACATTTGAACATGTGACTCGCACATAATTCCCGACTAAAGCCTTTAGAAAAAAAAGGCTACACTGAAAAAACCAAATTAAAATGATTGCAATGTTTACACCAGCCAAGCTGTTGATTACAACCGTATTGGGTGCTTTTGAGCTGTTAGTGCCTCAGCATTTCAGCTCGGGATTTCTATGGAAGGTGGAAAGATTCATCCAACTGCCAATTGCACGTACTGACAAAGAAATAATCTTTTGGGTAGATCCAGTAGATCCAGAGTCCACTCTTTGTATTCCTTTTTTTAAAAAAATTATTTTTTAAGCATTGTTAATAGATCTTGCAGACAGCGGCACTTACAAGCCAGTCCTAATCTTGCCCTGCAAGAATGCAAATTCAGTACAGTAATTATAATTAAACCGAAGTGTTTAGAGGATTATAGTTCTGTTTATATTTAATCTTGTTTTACATACAAGTAATGTGTTACCAAATGCTTGCTTTCCCAGATTTCTTTTTTCCCTTCAGTTTCCTCTAGTGTGTGACAAAGCGATGTATGGGATAGTTAAATGGCTGTTAAAATACTTTTACTCTAGGTAAGGTGTCAGAGAAGCTCCTTATTCTTGATGGTGCCATGAGTCGCATAAAAAGAAACATTAAATATCATTTAATTTAAAGTACTAGGGCCTATGAGACTCGTATGAAATGATAGCCTTTTTTCCTTCTATTGTTACGCTTGTTTACGGATTTCTTTAGGTTTCGATTTAAGGTAGCTATAGATGTTAAGCCTAACTCTGAAAGGCAGCAGAGCACTTTCATTTGACCAAAGTACACTTTGAGGTGTTCTGGTTCCAGGTGCATGGATGGCCACAACTTATTTGACTAAAATTAGAAACCTATATGATAATATGGGAAGCTGATTCACAGAAGAGGTTCGTGAGGAGGGAAAAGAATTATCTGTAGAAAAGGAGGGGTTTCCAAGAGTGTAGAAACGTAGTTTTGATTTGCATTGGCCAGAGATGACTTTCTGTGGTATACATTACTGTATTTAGGCTGGTGTTGGTAGTTTCTTGGAGGCTGGTAAAAAGATAATTTCCCAGATAATGAGAGGAAGAATACTTCCACTACGCTATGGAATGTGTACTTGATAGAAAAGGTGTGATACTACTCCGAAGCGTTTGTGGACTTTCACATTCTGTTTAACCAAGATCTACCAACCGATATAGATTGCCAGGGGCTTGATATTAATGTACTCCGTGGTGGACCTGACCAGCCTTGTCCAAATGTTTTGATAGTTGTTTAAGCCAATATATGGACTGCCTGTAATTGTGCAGGCTGCGACAACACCTTTATATATAGATATGTCCTCTGCGTCCAGGTGTAAAACAGTGCCGTGCTTGGATGATTTGACCTTCCAAAGTTCCTTCTGAAGTTCATTTAATGACTAAAAATTATAGGTGTAAAAATGTGTCCCTTGATTTTTATCCTTTCATCGATAATTGAGGCATTGAAGATGTCCCAAGTAGACTGTGGGAGTGCAGGCCGGATAAATAGACGTGGAGGCTGTAGATAGTGGGCCAGTGGGGCTGTTTTATTTAACAAGAAAACAAATGTTTTAAACAGGGATTGTCTTTGTGAGTTTAGCAATGGGGACTCCGGTTCTTCTTTCCTGATGGGTCTTGGATACTTGCTCCTTCGGCAAAAGGGGACGTCTCTCTGGTGGATGATCCTTTCCCAGGAGGCTCAGAAGAGGAAAGAAAAAAGGAGCCATCAGTGATGATATGGTTTATCCCTTGCAGGTTTAGACACTATGGTCTCCGTCACCACACCCGGTTGGTGCAACACACGGGGTTAAGGGCAAGTGAGGGGAGTTGAGGGCAAGTGAGGGGAGTAAGGGTAATGTGAGGAAGTGGGGGGGAGAGAAAGGAACTTGAAGGAGTGATTGACAGGACGGGTAGTGTACAGTGACTATTCTCTATTCTCATGAGGTACAGTGCCGAGGAAAGTCGACTTTCTAGGGAAACTTCTTTTTAGAGCCCAAATGTGCCCCCCCCCCCAATTACGCTTCTCCCCAGTACACTTATCGGTAAAAAGGAAGGCATCAAGGCTCATTCGGCCATTTAAGTGCCGTCCCCTCAGTCTAAACCACCCGCCTCCCTTCTATACAAACAAACGCCTCCTGCCTCCCTTCTATAAAGATGAACGCCTCCTGCCACCCCAGTCCCTCTTTCCCCTGCTTCTAGAAACTCACCGGCTCTGCCCCAACTCTCCTGAGCTGCGGCCGCTCTTCAGCCACCTCCGGGGGGACCACCACTCTTCGTACCACGTCTCCGCTTCTTCCTGGTCTCCTGCGTCTGCTTCTTCTCCTTTAGTCTTTCTCCCGACGTCTTCTCCTTTTCCCTCGTCTTGGTCCACTTGCTGCTTCTCCCGCCTTCCGGCTTTATCACTCCAACTGGTTGTATCTCTGGCCCTTTTCACCTCCTGTGCAGGACTTTTTCCGGGGTTAACCACACCCTCTTCCTGTCTTGGGGTCTGCTCTACGAGGATAGGACATGGGGGAGGAGTTACGTCTCGGCTTGGTTTTTCCTCGCACTGGAATCGGGCGGACTTCTCTTGTACAGGTAGGTTTTGTGAGTGTTGTGGCTCCACCATTGGGCCTGTCGCGTCCGTCATTCCCTCACCCATGCTGTCCTTCTAGTAGAGGCAATGTCACAGGGATATTTAGAAAAAAAGTCTGCATTTGCATGGTCTGCACCCTTCCGATGCTTTGTGTGTAATTTATATGGCTGCAACATCAAGAACCAGCGCAACACCCTTTTGTTGTTTCCTTTGTTGCGCGCAAGCCATTCTAACGGGGCATGGTCGGTATATAGCGTGAATTCCTGACCCTCCAGGTAGTATTTTAGGGTGTCATGGGCCCATTTTATGGCCAGGGCTGCTTTTTCTATCACTGCATAGTTACGTTCCCTGGGAAATAGTTTCCAACTTATATACAGTATTGGTCTTTCCTCTCCTTGTTGATTTCTCTGGGACAATACTGCTTCTAGTCCCTGGTCAGAGGCGTCCTTCTGAAGTATGAAGAGTTGGGTATAGTTGGGGCTGGCTAACACTGTATCAGAGGTCAGGGTCTTTTTTGCTGTCTCAAACGACTGGATGAGATCAAGGCTGGGCTCTCTTAATAGGGCTCGGTTTTTACATTCTTTTGTAAGAGGTCTGTGAGAGGGGCTGCGATCTGTGAGAATCTGGGTATAAACCTCCTATAATAACCGAGTAGCCAGAGAAAAGATCGGAGGACTTTTGCAGTACGGGGAAAGGGTACTTGGGCTATGGCGGAGAGTTTGGTGCTTTGTTGTCTTATCACTCCCTCTCCTAACAGTTAACCCAGATACTTCACGTTTTGGGCGGCTAGATGACTTTTGGTTGGATTGATTTTGAAGCCCTGATTCCCCAAAGCCTGTATCACTTTATACAGATGAATTAGATGCTGTCCCCAGGAGTTGCTATATATGACAATGTCATCTATATAGGCTCCTGCATATTTCTCGTGGGGACGCAGTATGAGGTTCATTGCTCTCTGAAATGTAGCCGGAGCCCTGTGTAAACCGAAGGAAAGAATGATAAATTGGAATAACCCATATGGAGTGGAGAATGCGGTTTTCTCTCGGCCTTTTGCCCTCAGGGGAATCTGCCAATACTCCTTACATAAGTCTACTGTACTGATGTACTTGGCCTTCCAAATTCGCTCTATCATCTCGTCTACTCGGGGTAGTGGGTAGGTGTCGAACTCCGATGCTTTGTTGACCTCTCTGAAGTCAATATAGAATCGTACCGAGCCATCTGGCTTTGGCACGAGGACGATGGGTGAATTCCATTCACTTACTGAGTTTTCTATAATCCCCATTTTCAGCATTTGTTTGACCTCCTCTCTGATGGTTTGTCGGCGGGCCTCAGGTATGCGATATGGATGGAGTCGTACTTTTTTCCCAGGGAGGGTCTTGATGGCGTGTTCTACTAATGTAGTTTTTCCTGGAGTTGGAGTTGAGGAAAACACATTTTGTAAAGGTAGCAGGTTATCCACCAGATTGTTTTTCAAATGGGTAGGCAAGTCGGTGTCCAAACATTGATATAAGGGATGGACACCCTCGACATGTCCCATCAAGTTTGGAAGGGGCCCCTCCCATTTTTTAAAAAGATTAACATACAGATTGGAGCTGGACAAAGATAGAGGTACCTCCCAAATGTAAGTGAAAGGTGTAACAGTTTCTAACACTGTATAAAGGCCCTGCCACTGGCCTAACAGTTTATGATCTGACAAGGTCATCATCAACAGGACCGCGTCGCCTTCAGAAAAGGACCTAATTTTAGTGTTTTTATCATATTGTCTCTTTTGGGACTCCTGTGCTTTTTCCTTGTTTCGGACTAAGGTTCTGATCTGACCCAGCTGGGTTTTTTAATTACTGACCTATTCTATCAAGCAGGTGGTACTATGGGGTTCTGTTTCCCAGGTTTCACGCAACCTGTCCAGCAGGGAGCGAGGCTGATGACCATAAAGTAATTCAAACGGGGAAAACCCCGTACTCTTCTGTGTTTGGCAGCGTATGGCATACAATGCGAGTGGTAACATATCCTCCCACCGTTTGGACTCTAAAGCCAGAAGTTTTTTGAAAGTGGTTTTTAGAGGAGCATTGTAGCGCTCGACAAGACCGTCTATTTGGGGGTGATACGCTGCCGTTTGGATTTGCTTGATTCCCAACGGAGAGCACACTTGCTTCATCAATTTTGAGACGCATGGGGTCCCTTGATCCGTCAGGATCTCCTTCGGAAACCCCACTCTGGAAAATACAGCTATCATAGCTTTAGCTATGCTTGAGGCATCTGGATGGCGTACAGCAATGGCCTTCGGAAAACGGGTCGTGTAATCTGAGGACCAATACATAGCTGCACCCGCTACGAGAGGGCAAAAGGGGGCCTATGATATCCATCCCGATTCTATAAAAGGGTTCCTCAATGATGGGGAGAGGATGGAGAGGTGCATCTAGAGGGTATGCATCTACTGTTCTTTTGACAGATTGGCGCTGTCACAACAGTAAGTTTTTAATCTATGGAAAATACTGGGCCAATAGAACTGCTTGGTTATGAGCTGTTCGGTGTTTTCATCCCCAAAATGCCCATCCAACAAATGGGTATGTGCCAGATAAAGTACTTTGTCCCAAAAGGGGGTAGGGGGTAGGGGACTAACAACTGAGGCAGTTTAGTGGGCTCTGCCTTCCTGTATAACAGTCCATTTTTTCCAAAGAAATAAGAACATACATGTGATGGGTCTTCCTGGCTGACGGCTTGATTCCAGGCCTCTTGCAGAAGTGGGTCCTCCCTCGCTTTCCCAAGAGTCTTCCACTGGTACGGCAGGGTATGCTCCGGTGGTTTGTCCCTTTTCTCTTCGTCTTTGGGTTTTCTAGGCTTCGAGGGAGGCCATTCGGGCATTACCCCACCATTCTTCTTCCTTAGTGTTTGCTTCTTGAAAGAGCTTTGGTAGATGAGAATAATCGTTCCCCCAATATCACTTGTTCAGGTAATCGTGGAATGAGTCCCACTTTTAATTCAGACCCTGGATCCGTGGCATGTTAGATGTGAACCAGGGTGGTAGGATATGTTTTGGTATCACCATGGACGCATTGGATGTTTACAACACCATCTACAGGGCTGTGTTTGTTTCCCAAGTCTAGAGGCCTTATCACACTTTGTCGGCAGCCAGTGTCAGCTAGGGCAGTCAAGGGACGCCCATTTACAGTTACATCACAACGATAGGGGTGTTATTGCGGGGACTGAGTAAGACAGCAATAGTTCTTGGTAAGACCGATCTCCATTGGTTCCTCTTTCTGTGGCCAGAAGCAGGCTATATGCGCCATACCCCCACAGCTATAACATTGTAGACCGGGGGTAGGGGTTCTCACCACCGTTGGTCCCGTGGGTCGAAAAACTGGTGGTCTGAACACTGGGGTTCTGGGTTTGACTGTCACAGGATCCGGTTTTTGGACGGGCATTCGAGAAGGGCGATGTCCCCCACTCGTGTTGGTTCTCCAGCTGCTTTCTTCACGTCCCCTTTGTACCTCTTGAGCTCTATTATAGGCACTGGCTATCTCCACCGCAGTTTCTAGGGTGAGACGGACATGTTGTCTTACCACCTCTGTATCGGGGGGTGAAGAGCGGACAAATACTGTTCCAAGTAGACCTTGGCCATTATCTGGAGAAGTGTGGCACACTGGTTAGAAGCGGCAGACCCCGATGCAGAGGTATGACCCGGGACCAGGGTTCAATTCCTGACGTGGCAGGGTCTTGGACTCAATGTCCACGGACTCGATAATTCTCGACTCTGTGCCTACTCTAATCATGGGTCCCACTCTGCAACTCTGGGCAATAGCTTGCTTAATCTCCACAACGGCCCCGAAAGCGCTGGGATGCCTGGCTTCACCTCGGGGGTGCCCAGTATGGGGACTCTCTCAGGGAAAGCCAGGAAGGGTTCCACAGCGGTATACAGCGCCAGTATGCCTGAAAGGTGATAGTGCGCTTTACAAGTATACATACATTTACATTTACATACATATCTCTTCCTTAGTGGCAGTGGTGGGTTTTACCCACCGGTCAGCTATATCCTTTACTCGAAAATATAAAGCTCTGGGGGTTTCCTGGGGCCCTTCCTTAATTTGTCGTAGTTTCATTCTATAGGTATCATCGTCAATCCCTAGAAGCTCCATGATGGAGTGCTTTATCTCGTCATAAGTGGTTGTACCCAGGATATTAGCTTGATAAGAGGCTTGTAGTTCCCCAGACCGTAAAGGTCCCAAGTACTGGCCCCATCTCTCAATAGGCCATGCAGCAGCTCGAGCAATTTGTTTGAAATTATTGAAAAAATATTCTGGGTCTTCCCACTCCACGTATTTCTGCGGAATCACAGATGGTAGGGTGTTTGGGCCTCTTTGTTGTCCCATGGCATCTACGAGTTTTCCCATGGCGGTGTCATGAGACTGTACTTGCTCTACCATAGCCCTTTGTAATTTCTCCCGGTCTTCTTCCACTACCGTGGGGAATTTTTCCATAGCCTTTCCTAGGCTAGCCTGATTTTCAGCCATTCGTGTTAGCACGTCCTCCATGTCTCTGGCGGATCCTACTTCTGACACCACTTGTGGGAGTGCAGGCCGGATAAATAGACGTGGAGGCTGTAGATATTGGGCCAGTGGGGCGGTTTTATTCAACAAGAAAACAAATGTTTTAAACGGGGATTGTCTTTGTGAGTTTTACAATGGTGACTCCGCTTCTTCTTTCCTGATGGGTCTTTGATATTTGCTTATTCGGGAAAAGGGGACGTCTCTCTGCTGGTTGATCCTTTCCCATGAGGCTCAGAAGAGGAGAGAAAAAAGGAGCCGTCAGTGATGGTATGGTTTATCCCTTGCAGGTTTAGACACTATGGTCTCAGTCACCACACACGGTTGGTGCAACACACTGGGTTAAAGGCAAGTGAGGGGAGTAAGGGTAATGTGAGGAGGGGGGGGGGAAGGAACTTGAAGGAGTGATTGACAGGACAGTTAGTGTACAGTGTGACAATTCTCTATTCTCATGCGGTGCGGAACAGTGCTGGGGAAAGTCGACTTTCTAGGAAAACTCCATTTTGGAGCCTAAATGTGCTTCCCCCCCAATTACGCTTCACCCCAGTACACTGTTATCGGTAAAAAGGAAAGCATCAAGGCTTACTCGGTCATTTAGGTGCGGTCCCCTCAGTCTAAACCTCCCGCCTCCCTTCTATACAAACACCTCCCGCCACCCCGGTCCCTCTTTCCCCTGCTTCTAGAAACTCACCAGCTCTGCTGCAACTCTCCTGAGTTGCGGCCGCTCTTCAGCCACCTCCTGCGGGGACCACCACTCTTCGTACCACGTCTCCGCTTCTTTCTGGTCTCCCACTGCTGCTTCTTCTCCTTTAGTGTTTCTCCCGACGTCTTCTCCTTTTCCCTTGTCTCTGTCCGCTTGCTGCTTCTCCTCCCTTCCGGCTGTATCGCCCCAACTGGTTGTATCTCTTGCCCTTTTCACCTCCTGTACAGGACTTCTTCCGGGGTTAACCACATCCTCTTCCAGTCTATGGGTCTGCTGTACGGGGAGAGGACACTGGGGAGGAATTACGTCTCAGCTTGGTTTTTCCCCACGCTGGAATCGTGGTCTTCCCTTGTATAGGTAGGTTTTGCGAGTGTTGCAGCTCCACCATCTGGCCTGTCGCGTCCGCCATTCCCTAACATGGACATACTATCTGTTGGTCAGAAATAACATACCAGCTGAGGTGAGTTTAATTGAAGACAAATGTCTAGGAGAAAGACCTGATGGCCATGTTGAAGACTGAGAGGTCAAGGAGGATGTAGATCACTGGATCATCTTTACCAGGGAATTTTAGGGCTTCATCAATCACTAAGTTTGAGGTTTTGTTCTGCACTTGATGGATGTTTGATATGTAGGGCAGATTGTGTTGATCGATGTGGGTATCTAGGTGTAATGTCGCCAATCTTTACAGGACACTACCCACAAAAGTGAGGTGGGTTATTGGCTGCCAAATGACCAAGCCATTGAGTCAGGGTTGGGTTTTTGAACAACTTTGCTGTTTGAGCACTTTAATGTGAGTGTAGAGGTGCCAGTCCCACGTGATGGGCTGATGATAATCCGGTATGGACTGACAGCAGTTAAAGTTAAAATATGTTGATGGAAGGGAGTACCTTTTTAAGTGCTATTTATACCATTTGTAGGATGTGGCATGGAAATATGAGGGCAGAGTCTTGCGAAATGGAAATTGCGATCTAGTATGTGCATGGGAGGACAAGATGAAAGTTGACCAAATAGATATTGGAAAGGTTAGATATTATGAAGAGTATTCGTTTTGTCAATGGCTTTTCAGAGCAGTGAGGCATGGCAGGCAGTAGAAGTGAATCTACATGTATGACTGTAAGAAAGTTGGCCTTTGTTTCATAGTCTGAGCCATTTAGCTTTTTAGTTCAATAGTTAACTGCGGACCATAATGTGGAGATCTCATTGTGAAAGCGTCAATAGATTTCAACACTTTCTACTAATCTTAACACAAACATTGATTTGTATAAATTCCCACTTTAAAATGAGAACAATTTTATATTTAAAGACTTAATTGTGCTTAAACTGCTGACTAAAACTACATTTCAAAACAAGAATGTTTAGGAAAGGAAGTGGATTATCTCAATATCATTTCACTGCAGATCTATTTACAAGATGAGATGACTAGCAAACATCTGTTAAAGGCTTCATTCATTGTCCATATATCCTGCTTCAGTACCAGACTAGAATACCTAATCTCACTCAGTTTCCATCTAGTCCCCGGATCCCAAAATCCTTTGTGCCTCAACTGATGATAAATTGGTTTTGGAGCTTTGTTCACGTTTTCTAGGCAGTAAAATAGAGACTTCTGGCTCTCCCTAAACTGTAGTCGTCTAACATTTCACTTATGGCAGCTTAGATAGGTGGCAGGTCTGTTTTTTTTTAAATTCATTTTTTTAACAATTCTTGTAGATTTTTGTTATTCCGTTTTTGAGCAGTGACTAACTCGCCAACTGCAGCATGGAAATCAGTTAGGTAGAGCAGAGTATTTTGGCAAAGGAGTTAATGAACAACTCCGTATTTGTAGAGGTTCAGTTATTTGTAGACTCAGAATGGTATTTGTGGATGTTTGGGTGCCGGGAGTTATCAAGCCTTTGGATAGCGATTGATGTCAGTCTTCTAGGTGGTGCTTATAACTGTAAAAGCTTTACCACACCAACTGACCATGTGCCCCAGGCCCACATCTATAGCAAACATTGTACTGTGGTCTGTGGCAAGGGGCAGTGGATACCATCCCGTCTCAAGCCTTCCACACGCCCATATTTTTTAGGGTTTTGTGTTGGACTGAATTGTGCAGTCTTAATCAGCGGTTCACTTAACCAGAGTAATTTCTCGTAGATCTGTCCAGGTGGGGCTGGTGGAATTTGAAAGTGGTGGGGCTTAAGACCAGTTAATGAACTTTGGTTCGCAAACCAGTGCAATGAATGAGCTTGACATTTCCCCCGGTCTTGGCAATTATGCACTTGCTAGTAAAATTTCTGTAATAAATTTACCAAAAAACATGGCACTATGCCCTGCTGGAGCGCCCGCTATTAGTCCTCATTGACAGCACATTTTAATGCAGACGGTTGAGGGAAGCTCAACATCTATTTCAAAGAGGGTGTCCAAAACTTAGATTACACTGAGTTGCTCTCTGTTAGATGGTTGCCTACAAAGCTGCATTCCGGCCAATGTGCATAGAGTATGCTATTTGGCAAGTTTCTGGGAAACGTTAGCAGTCATGTGAACAGTGGTTGAAGTACATAAAAAAAAAAGTATGAGAAGTGTGATGCTGGGTGTCATGGAGTAGGGAGGTCCTTGAATGTGGGGGTTGGTCAAAGTCGTCTATAAAGGGCAAAATGTTCTTCAACAATTAATTTTTTTTATCTTCAGGTAACTGCCTAGAAAATGACCCACATACCTTGAGTGGAAAAAAATGTTAGTTAAAACTAGCCTTGAGTTGTTAACTATTTTACGTTCTGAAACCTTAATTGGATTATGCGATAGTGCAGATGTTAGTGTGTACCCAGAGAGTCGCAGATTGAAGCTTGGTTGGCGCACTGAAGCCTAGTGACTTTTGTATTTGTCCCTTGTCCTTAACTGAACGCACTGCGAACAAATAGTCATTATTTTACAGTTGAATTATACACAATCTCCAAATGTGACCAGTTTTTTGGTTAAGATAAAACAAGTTCTTTCAAGAATCATATTTTAGCAAGAGCAGTAGGTCTGCACCTACTGCAATTTTTTTGCAAACTCTCCAGAATTTGCCAAGTACGGCCATTACATCAATCAATCAGAGTACTTGTAAAGCGCGCTACTTACGCGTGAGGGTCTCCAGGCGCTGAGGGGAGGGGGTGCCGCTACTGCTCGAAGATCCAGGTCTTGAGTCTTCTGAAGGCAAGTAGGTCATGAAATCTGCCGTAGGTGGGTAGGGAGGATGTTCCAGGTCTTGGCTGCGAGGTAGGAGAAGGATCTGCCGCCGGAGGTCGTTCATTGGATGCGGGGAACAGCGGCGAGGGCGAGGCTGACGGGTGGGGGTGTAGAAGCGGAGTCTGCTGTTCAGGTAGGCTGGTCCGGTGTTGTGGAGTGCTTGGTGTGCGTGGCAGAGGAGCTTGAAGGTGATCCTCTTGTCGACAGGGAGCCAGTGTAGGTCTCAGGTGGGGGGTGATGTGGCTGCGGCGGGGGACGTTGACTATCAGTCGGGCAGAGGCGTTTTGGATGCGTTGTAGTAGTCGTAGGTGTTTGGCTTGGATTCCTGCGTAGTGTGTTGCCGTAGTCCAGTCTGCAGCTGACGAGGGCCTGTGTCACCGTTCTTCTTGTTTCAGTCAGGATCCACTTGTATATCTGTGGAGCATGCGGAGGGTGTTGTAGCAGCAGGAGGAGGAGTCGGCGTTGACCTGTTTAGACATGGAGAGGGAGGAGTCTAGGATGAATCCTAGGTTGCGGGCATGGTCGGTGGGTGTCTGTGCTGTTCCCAGTGTGGTCGGCCAACAGGATTTGCCCCAGGCCGAAGGGGTTTGTTCCGAGGAGGAGTACCTCAGGCTTGTCAGAGTTCAGCTTCAGATGGCTGTTCCTCATCCACTCGGCGACGGCCTTCATTTCCTCCTGGAGGTTTGTTTTGGCGGTGTGCGGGTCCTTGGTGAGGGAGAGTATGAGCTGGGTGTCATCAGCGTAGGAGATGATATTGAGGTCGTGTTGGCGGGCCACTGTGCGAGGGGGGCCATGTAGATGTTGAACAGCATTGGGCTGAGGGATGAGCCCTGGGGAACGCCACAGATGTCTGTGGCCTTGGATCGGAAGGGCGGGAGGTGGACCCTCTGGGTTCTGCAAAAGAATAAAAATTTGTCATCCACCATGAATCTAGAAGTGACTCCATCAATTAAAGCTCACACTATCTGCCAAATAGCAATTACACTTGCGATTAACCAACTGCAGACTTAAACATTTCTTTTACTTAGCAGCAAGCGCTTACCTTTATGAAGAGTTTGGGCCTGGGCCGGTCAAGCTATAGCACTGAGTGCAGTCATGCTGGTCTCCAGTTCCTACTAAACCGTGCAAACTGCAGGTCTGGGGGCTCGCTGTGTAGCACTGATCCTCACTCTTTTAAACATGTAGTCCTCTCTTAGGACAACTCTTCCTGTATGTCTTCTGCCTGACAATGGGAATGGATGTCACGAACCTCCTTAAACACGGTAGTTATTGCATTCATATTTAACATTTAACGTTAGAATTTTGAGATTTTGTGACAGCTCTGCAGTTGATGAGTGTCCTTGCAAGTGATATGCGAAAGTAGCTTTCCCACGCAACTCCTTTATCAAAAGCTGATTCTTCTCCTGTGTATTTCATTTTCTGCAGTTCTACAACACAAACTCGGTCTAAGAGTATTGGTGCGCACTACCTGAGCAAAAACAGTTGATGGACAGAATGCAGAACAATGTCATACATTCATAAATTCATACATTCTAGGCCTAAATCCAGCGTTTTTTGCTCGCCATGCCATTCCAGTTTGAACCCAGCCATATGCAAATCAGTCTTGACCCTGTGTCCCATGGGAGCAGTCAAGCCCGAACTGCCAAGCCAGGTTCTCCCTGACACCAAAGTTGGTCTTAGTAGCTAGTTATGTTGACCGAATGGATCAGGGGGATATTAGAGCCCACGCTTATCAACGTCTTACAAATTGAGGGCTTATCATAGCCCAAGCGCATGAATGCCCTACATTAATAGAGAACTTTTCTATTGAGTGGACGTTTGACATGCCTGTCCCAGGACCTGGTCCTTCTTAATTGAGGCTCCCTAACAGATATCCTATGCTATCACCAATTACAAGGGTCTTCTGAATTTCTTTGATAACCCTGTATAAATTTGGGTTTTGGGCGAACTCCGCTTATTTTGAGAATTTAAATCTCTACAGATTCTAGCCTTGAAGTTATGGTTCTAACTAAATACGTGTCGGCTGCCAGTATCCTTTACCATCAATGATGTTACAAGAATTGGACCTTTATGTATACATTGTATAATATAGTTTGAATGTAAACGAATACCTGTCTGTACTAAAAACCAGATCAATTACAACGTACAAAGTGAAACTTTGTTACAAAATATTAATTTGAATGAAAACTTCAGAATAATTTTCTAGACTGGTGTTTCCAGTGAGCTGTCACACTAAATACATAAGGGACTCATGATTTGAATATTGCTTATGAATAGAGCGATAAACATTGAAAGTGCCGAGGTACAATTGTTGTATTCAATCATGCCACCCGGGGCTGCTTCAAAACTGACACTCATGCGCCTCATTTGTGGGTGGACCCCAAAATACCCTGATGAATCCAGGCCAGGGTTGTAGAGAATGAAGCCTTTTGGTCTCCACAGTGACTGGCACATGCGCATCATTGTATGGGTTAGTTAAAGTTTCTGCCTGACCCGGGAACTTCAGAGTATGAAGCCAACAGAAAAGACGGGCACTTGTGATACGACTTTGGGTCTGCTAATTTTTTTTAAAATATACTTTAGGTTCCATCCTCACTGATAATTAATCATAATGCTCGGTGTGTAATGTGATTATTAAATAATGTGTAAGGCACATTAAGCACTAACATTTAGGGGCAGAGCCCATGTGCCCAAAGCAAGTATCCGCCCCTGGATATGTCTAACCTTCACCAATCAACAGGCTTGAATGTTCTCAGGAGTAGTATGATCGAGATACTGTTCTGATATGGAAAACTTTAAGCACTTGCATGTAGCGTGGAAATCCCTGTAGTAAACTTTGCTAGCTCCACTGCTTCCTTTAGTGATCTGAAAATCACTGCTTCTGCTGCAATTATCCTTGCAATTGCAGACGCAAGGCATTTTCAGTTTGAATCCCTAAATAAGAGATGAGATTGGTGTTTTTGAATTATTTCTTGCTTTCTAACCCAAATGGCTACATCCTCGCTTAGTAACATATGGTAGAAATGAAGGATTGCTTGATACAATTCCCGAATAGAAGGTTGTGGTGTACTTGTTCATGAAACACTAAAGTATACAAAAAAGTGCTGGATGCAATGCTTGAATTAATTTCAGCCATTAGTAATTACTCAGGGCTGTATCTCAGTTCATTATTTTGCACACCTTGCCACCTCCGTTTGGACCCAGCCATATGTAAATCGGTCTCAACCCTGCTTCAATAGGAACAGTCCATCCGAAACTGTCAGGCCAGACCCACCCTGAATCAAAACACCGCAAACCCAGTACAGATTTCGCCCTAGTTGTTTTATAAGCCAGCTATAGCTTAGTTGCAGTGAGTGGTTGCGGGATCCATGCCTGGGCTTCGCATCCCACTTAGGGTTACACACTAAAATATTCAAAAAAGTGATGAGTGGAATGTTTAAATCTCAGCCACTGGTAACTAGTCGGACTGCATTTCAGTCCATTGTTTTTCACACAAGGCCACCCCAGTTTGGACCCAGCCATATGCAAATCAGTCTTTTTTTTTTATTTTTTTTTTTTATTTTTGGAAACCTTTATTGTGCAACAAAAGCTTACAGGTACGGGCCCACAACCATGCAGGCCGGCCGCGAAATCAAGTAGTAGCACATAAAGCAAAATCAAAACAGCTCAGCAGTCCCGGAGACGAGGGGCAGCAATTATCCGATGCAGCACATACTGGAGAAAAGGTGGGACCACTGAGTACAGGATAAGTGAGGTTAATTTTAAAGTTATAGGTAAGAAGGATCAGACGCAGTCACTTCAGCGAAAACACATGGCGGGCAATGATCCCAGCAAGTCAGCAACAAACCAGGCAATAATTAGGGGATCGTCAGAAGAACTTGAGGATAAGAGCAAACAGTACAATACATACTGGTCAATACCCGCCACATGAACGTGGAACAGCTTGACTGACGGTAGTGGAGAGACCAACAGCCGAAACCATAAGCAGCGCTACACCGAACCACCAAACTGACCCAAAGGAAAAAGGAAAGAGCAAGAAGAGTCAAGAGAGAAAGGAGAAAAATAAGGCCCATAGAACCAAGACGAAACTAAAGACCCACCCCCAAACCCCCCACCCAGCACGCATGCAGAGGCTACGGCCTACCCCCCCCCCCTGCCCCCCCCCCCCTCCCCAGCAGTGTGCCTGTCGCCCAAAACAGAGTCCTGAAATATAGACTCAGAGAAGAGAAAAAGGAAAGGAAAAAGAAGGAAAGGGAAGGGAGAAAAAGAAACTAAAAAAAAAAAAAACTAATGGGAGAGGAGACGTGCAATCAAAACGATCTGCTCCCACCTGCGCACAATTTGAACCTACGAGAAGAGAAAGTAGCTACAAAGTCAAATACAGGAACATGATGAGGAAGTGATCATACTTGTACAACCGAAAGTACGCCATTTATCCATGCACGAAGTAGCAGTCCGCCGATGTAAAGTATCTCAACCCTGTCCCTGTCTGTCCAGGGCCATAGTCACGGAATGCACATTGAACCAGAAGCGGACGGGCCAGGAGAGAAAAGCAAGAACTCCAGGCCACAACACACGGCACCAGTCATGATGGCCCCAGATCGGGCCAGCAAGTAAAAGCATCAGGAACAGCAGGTACCACGAGCAACGCCCCGTTGACCAAAAAGGGGCACTCGCTCTGCTAGGAAAGACATCAAAACCAGGCTCAGCAGGGCAAGGCAAACAATCGCCGGGAGTCACGGCAAGGCAGGCCCAGACGGACCCCGGCCGGAGTCCCTCCGTCATTTCCACTCCTTGGAAGCGCTCTCGACAAAGCAAAGCAACGGGCACCCAGACCCCCAGACAAGCGACGGCCGTAGTCTCATCAACCTCCGGGAAGGTCCGTGCAGCACAGTTCAGCGGTTGGTCCGCACACGTGGGGGGCGGCTCGGCAAGAAAATAATCTTCCGGCCTGGCGGTATACAACCTCATGGACTCGCGCCAGGAACTCAAGGCAGCGAGAACGTCGCCGATCGTAGGATCACCCCTACAGTATTCAGCAAACGTGCCGTGCGACAGGCCAGTGTCCCCGTCGACGACGGGTCCAAGATACAGGGCGCTGGCCGCCATCTTGTCAGCACTGCGGGGCCACTGTACACTCCAGCCCCGATCCGGCTGCCAGCGGGGTTTAGCCAGAGCCAGCCGGGGACAGTCAACCGCACCAGTGATGCAGGGAGGCGGGCCACCAAAACATTGGAGGTAGTCGGCGCCTCCGGCCCATGGGCGCCGACCACCGAGCCCGGGCGGAGGGTTTCAAAATGGCCGGCTGGAAGACAAAGGGGAGATACGTCTGCCATGCGGTCAACCCCATCTGTGGGATGCGGCACCCCGCCTCCAGGTCCCACCAGGCCCCGGGATCACCCATCCGGGCCCGGTCAGTCGCCACCGGTCCAACCGCAAAGTGGCCTCTTCGGTCGACCCCTCTCCTCCACCAGGGGCCGGCGCAGGAACTTTGTTCCAGTCCGGGAGCCGCAGGCAAGTCCGGGCCGGCCCGCCTCGCGGGCTCCGAAGCGAACAAGGGCGCAGCTCAGGCACAGCGGCACCCAGGAGCATCCGGAGCAGATGGTAAGAATCAGCAATCTTTCATGTTTCCATATTGCCACGAATACGTCTTCTCGGGGCAGGATACGGCACAGGATTAATAGAACAGGCGAGAAGGTCGACGGAGCCGAGCTACAACGCGGCCATCACGGTTGCGAGCTTGGCTCCTCCCCCTGCAAATCAGTCTTGACCCGTCTTCAATAGGAACATGGCAGCTCGAACTGTTAGGCCAGGCCTTACTTAAACTGGAACGCAAGCAAACCAGGACTGGTTTTGCCCTGGTTAGGACTCTTCCACATATTGCTCGGTTACAATGGCAAGGATTCCATCCATCACTTTAATTTGTTGTCCTAAGTGAGATGGGCATGCCCAGATGTGTCCAGTGCACACTATCACTGGGTCGAGCTTTAATTAGGAACGAAGCAGGTTCCTCAGTAAGGCCAAAAAAAAAATTGACTGAAGGCAAGTGTTTCTGGTTTTAAAAAAAAGTACACATGATCTTTGTACACCCGACACAAGAGAACTACCTTGAGTGTGGATGGGCTCCTTGTGAAAAGACAGCATGCCATAACTCATAGTAAAGCAAGTCAGTGGCTGAAGTAGGCAAGCATTGCCCCTTGATGCATGCAGGAGTGGGTGGAAGAAAAATGTGAAGGACACCATCGGACTAATGGATGAAGGCCGGCTGAAAACCCCAAAACGTTTTTACTTTTAGTGACATCAGAAGGACTTGGCTAACAGACCTAAAAAGCCATTGGTCTGGCTGCTAGCCTTGCCTTTGAGTAAAAAGGCAATCAAAAAGGGAAGAGAAGGTCAGAAATGAGGGAAGGCAGACAAAAAGGAAGGCAGGCAACAAGAGAGGGAGGCATAAATGGAAGGAAGAAGGCAAATAGGAATAGGAAGAATGAAAAGACCGACTACAAGAAAGAAAGCAAAAAAATGAAAAATGAAAAATAAAGCAAGGCAAAAGGACGGAAAAAGGGAAAGGAAGAAAGGATGGAAAGTGGCAAGAAAAAACATGGAAAAACAGGAAATGAAGGTGAAAAAAGCAGGAAAAAAGAATGCGAGAAAATAGGAAAGAAGGAAGGAAAAAGGGTTCACAGTACAAACTATTGGATACTAAAAGCCAAATTAAACCCACCTATGTTGAATTGAAACAATTAAGTGTGCTGAAAATAAAACATGTTACAGTTTGGTCTTCTTTCGTGGGCAAAGTTTATTAAAGAACTATTGGTGAAACAGTCGGAGCACCATATGGTATGCTGTGAAATAGCAACAGTCCACTTTGAAAGGAATTTACAACTGCATTGGAAGGAGGCTGGAACTGATAGCTGGAATGTGCCCTGTACTCATCAAATGCTTCCTACTATCACATAACGTGACACTAAAGGGAACTCCTTGTGTGCAGATGTCCACAGTGTGCATGAGCAAAATGCAGTCACTCAAGTGATGTCAACCAGATGCTTTAGTAGGTTAACCTATTGCCCCCTGCTGATGCTGTAGTGGGCAGAAGCAGCATGGGAATGGCTGCTTCAGACCAATGGGTGAAGAGAAGTGGCTGAAACCCCCCTTAAGTACGTATATAGTAAGCATAATATTTTTGTAAAAATAAACTATCATGCCAGACCTAGGTTTAAAGGGTTGTTGTTTGGCTTGGATGGGAGGAGTTGGGTTAAGTTCTTGAGGTTCAGTTACGTGCACCAAAAATTATGTTTTGAATATCTATATCTATATCTCTCCGAACAAGCTCCTTCACAGAAAGAGAAAGGCCACACTTGAAAATTTCGGAAGCGTATATATATATATATATATCAGTTATAGTAGTAATAGTGCCTAAAATGCAACCCGGATAAAACATTCCTGATCTTTGAGTACAAGAGTTCTCTATGGGATTCCTTCTGGTGGCCAATGTACCTGGGACCCACTTCCCCCACCACCAAACACGTCAAAAATCTCATCTTGGATGACAGGCTCCTGATGGCCAAACAAGTAAACACTGTCCCCTCCTCCTAATTCTTCGTCCTACATATGCTCCGGAACAATATTCCAATGGCTCCCAATTGATACCAGACGCTGCTGATGAGGTCCTGGGTGACCGACTAGATTACAGCAGTGCACTATACCAGCAATATAAATCAACTCATGCAAAGACCCTGGAACGCCGCTTCCAGACTCATCCTCCACATCCCCCAGAGTGCTCATATCAAGCCTCACATCTGAGAGCTGCAGTGGCTACCAATCCAGAAGCGATACCAATTCAAACTGCTCACCCATGCATACAAAGCCCTCCATAATGTTAGACCTCCCTACCTCAAGAATTGCCTCCACGTTCACCCCTCGCCAGGCAGCTGCACTCAGCCACACATCACCTCACGCAAATACCCCGCATCCGTAGAAGCAAGTCTGGAGGATGCTTACTCTCCTAAATCAGTGACAAATCCTAGAGCGACCTTCCACATTGCATCCGGACTTCCTTATCCCTACTAGATTTCACAAAGAAAGTGAAGACCTGGTTATTCAAGTAGGAGCCTGATCAGCCTACTAATCTAGTCCAGCACCTGGATACTACTCGGGTGATAAGCGTTCTATACAACTCCTCATAACATAAGTTATAAATTAGGTGTATTCTATGTAATGACTTACGGACCCTTTTTAGTTAGACAGAACCTAAACGTAAGGTTGACCCCGGTTTGAGATGGTGTTAGTCCTTTCAAATGGGTAGTAAATTGCAGGGGAACCTCCAGTATTTTTTGCCTCTGCAATTGAGTATCTAACTGGATGCCCCGGCTGTTTTCATTGATAAAACACTCTGGATGCTGTGCACATCCTCAGACTTCAATTACCTCTGATGCTGATGAAACGTTGATTTATTTGCTTACCAGTGTCATCTGGTTGGGATTCATCATTGAGAGGATATTCATTCAGTATCCAAATGGATGAGTTGGACGGAACTTTAGTTCAGTGGAGCAACTGTGCTGCTTCCTGGCCCACATCGGCTCATCTGTCCCAGGGACCTTTTCTAACAGAAAAGGTATAGAGAGTTTTTAAATCTTGGTTTTCTATTGGAAGAAGGTAGATTGACGCAGGTGCATGTGCAAATCAGAACTCAAGTTGCAGCAAACACTCCTTTCTCTTCACAGGGAACATAAGGTCGTTGTTAAAAACCAAACTTCATTGTGTATGTAGGCAGGTCTCTATATTAAGTGGTTAGAGTGTAATGAAACCCTCAGAATTATGCCAATTACCTTGTCCAAAGTATTTTAAAGATCTAATTCGCATCTCCGGTTTCTTTCAAGAGTTTTTTTTGTTGTTACTTTGAGACTGGTTACCACTGAAAAGTCCAATGTCCCTGTGCTTTACTTTCAAATACCTTAAAAATACAGTTGTAAGGTACTTCCAGGATAAGATTTACCCAACTGCTACTGGAGCGCAGTAAGATCAAGAAATCAAAGACTCAGTTTTATCACAGAGTTTGCAGTCAAACAAAAAGGCAGCCATAGATTACCTATGCAGTCTCTTAGGTTGTGCATTGCTCGTTCATCCTCTATTCAGCTGCTGCCAGACATCATAAAATTTAGAAAGGCCTAAAGTATGTCATTTTAATAAAAGCTTCTCACTTCTGAAAACTGGCGTCAGTAATTAAACCTAGTTTCAGTGTTTAGTCTAAACTAAGCAAAAACTGATTAGGGTTGCAGAGCATCCAAATAAGTGAGCAGCAGTTTATGGTTTCACTATACATTAACGAAAGCCCCATAGACAGGAGTAGAAATTACTAGGGTGTATGAAAAGTAGTACCTTCACAACTGTGTATTTTTAAAAAGGACTTCATGGAACAGAACTATTGCTTCACAATGAAAGGTTCTTTAAAGTTGTATCCATCCCTCCTGTATTGGGTAGCTGCTGCCTCATGAACAAGTATATAAAAAGTGGTCGATCGAATGCTTGATTTAATATCGGCCACTGGTAATTAATCAATTCTAAAGGATCCACCTGCTTCCTGAACAAAGTTTGGCAAAAACCATGACAAAAAAATTGCCAAAAGACTGGCAGCCAACGTTGGAGCCATTGGCTCTGCCAATGCTTGTTGTAAACTGAGGCTTAGCTGAAAGTTGCTTGATCATGAGGCTGAAAATCTACTTTAATACGGGCTACCTAACGCAACCAGCAGAAAACAGGAGTCATCCTGGCGTGGTCCCAGCATCCCATTCAGTCCTATTGCAGAGTTTTGTTATTATTCCAGCTTCTATATGTATGGGTGCAGCGGCAAACTATGTGAGTGTCTTCTCAACATTAGTTAAAATCCTATGGCAGGTCTCTTTCTGGTCCTTGCGATGGAAACCATTGTATCCATACAGGATGAAACCACGAATAAATCTTTTTTTCTATACGTGGACTCTTACGGGAAAACTTTAGTTCAGTAGCAAAACTCTACAATGGATTCAAACAAATTGCCTATAAGGGGCAATGATGACTTTCAGTATAGGTTGGAGCCTATTCCATATATACACCCTATATTCGTTTTCCTCTGCACCTAGACCAGTGTGCATCCTGACCTTTCCAGGAAGAACGCCTATGATGAGTCCTGGAGTGGTATTTAGCGCCTCTAATAACCCTCCATATGGTACTTTTGTGATGTATCGCCACAATTTGTTTTTTTTTACCATTTATAGTAATGCTAGTGCTAAATGTTTTCTTAGGAGTCCACTGATAGAATGTTTTGTTCAGTTTGTTAGTGGCTCTTAAGAACCAGTTTGACAGACTGAAGGGACTGACTTCCTAACCTGCAGATCTGAATGTTGCTGCGGCAATGACTTGGGAACGCGCCAGTTTCCTTCAGTCAGTAGTGCAGAGCATGTTTCAGACTGCGCTTTGCGTTGCTGCCAAAGGGATGGGGAGGGGGGAGGGGGGGGGGGGGTTGAAGCCGAGAAGCAAGATTGGAATATGTGAGAAGGGACTCAAACTTCTTTGATTTTCTGCAGTCTTACTGGTGGTTATTCTTTTGTTGGTTTTTTAAATTTATTTTTTTATGACGAGGCCCCTCGTATTCTCATCCCTTACATCAGTTTTAAACTATTTTTAAATGTTTTATTATTCTAATGGATTTGGCATGGGAGGAAATGAGACCTAAACATTAGTGGTTTTAGTAATTGAGGCCCTTTAGTAAACATTCAACTCGTCAGTTTCCACCTATGGAAACAAACCCTTTCTTGATGCTCCCGACCTAAAACTTACATTCCAGCCTAGAAATAACTAGTGCTTGGACTGCGGCTGTTCCACCCTCTCTGGTTTACCCAAGATCTCCTTAGCACCCTAAAAGCTTGCCTCCATGCAGCAGCCAGACTACTTACCGGCATAAGGAAATTTGATCACATCACTCCTCACCTGAAAGCGTTGAACTGGCTTACTGGCCAGAATTCACCAAGCTGGCATGCATCACACACCAGGCCCTACACTCAAACTACCCTGCGTATCTTGCACAGAAACTGGTGATATCCGGAGAAAGCAGAAACTCCCGATCGGCCAGTGCCCTCCTACTCCAGCCTGCACGCTTTCGGAAACAAAAAAACCTATAATCGGGCATTCACCGGGGCTGCACCAAGAATATGGAACTCCTTCCCACCCGCCATTAGAAGAATCCCCTCTGGCACGCTTCAAAAAGGAGACTAAATCCTTCCTCATGGGTAAATTGCTTGGCTAAACCCCGTCCCACAACCACCTCCGAGACTATTGCCTTCCTCCTTCGACCTCGCCCCACCAAGAAACCGTGGGGGTCCTCCGCGACTGTAATGACTATCCATGTATGCTCTCATCGCTTTGTATGCAGCAACCCTCTCCCTAATGTACAGTATATTCTTGTGATATCATGTCTATTGTATGACTCTTTGACTATGTAAAGCGCTCTGATACCCTAACGGGTCAAGTTCGCTCTCTATAAAACACCAAAATAAAAGATAAATAAAACACGAATATCTTGCTATACCTAAAAATCCTCATTGCACAATGGTCTTTCTTCTATGCCTTTTGACTTATTATTGCTCTGCAACTTAAGACCCTGATTAGAAACCAATGTTCACACCGGATCTGCACCGAACACCGTGGAGGACCAAAAGAGTCCTTGCAGTGCAATTTTTAAGGTTGACCGTTCGTAGGTGCAGGGACCGAACAGGGGGGCCATCGGGAATCCCGCAATCCAAAAAATATTGAACTCTCCCTACCTTTCACTAACCTGAGGCCGCCCAAGAATGCGCTGGGAGATTTCAAATTATTCCAAGAATGAAAGGAACGTCTTTGAGACAACTCTGCTGAAGGAATGTTTTGAAGAATCGCCACAAAGTATCTGGGCAGATGTTCTCGAATTCTGGCTTGAATATCTTGACTGGATAGCCAGAAGTCCAGATGAAGAACTGAACCCAAGCAGGGGCTTCCTTTTCCACAGGGGTGAAAGTCAAGCACTTAACCATGCCCAAAGTACGACTTTTCTTGACAGCAGTATCATCAAATCCTGCAGTGTTTCTGAAGAGTGTCACATAGATTGGGCATAAAGTAAGTTTTTGGGTTCGGCACATAGGAACAGGATTGCCACTCCTTTTGATTGGGGATGCGTAATAACTGGGCAGCACACTGGTAACAGTTTAAGTCCTTGGTGACATGACTGCTGTCACGCAGCATGTACGATCTCTTGAATGGCAATGACCTGAGTATGGGGTGGAATGTTAGCCAAAAATACCCAACATCAGAGGTAGCTAGGAGCGATAACTTATGACAAGCCATGACCCCATTCATCCCATTTGAACATGGGAACTTTTCATCCCTGGGCCTTATTGCTTGTACATGCAGAGTTGTTTTTCTTTCCAGTGTGGGAGGTCCTGGATGGTGAATGCCAACTACTGTTCAGTGCCAACACCCCTTCATTGTTGTGTTCTGTGAGTGAGGTAAACTATAAAAGATACTATAAAACACCAAAGACTGTATGCTGTGCGTTCTCTTGGAATGACTGGGCAGGACTCCTGCTCGGCCCGGTGATGTGTTCTCTAAACCTGTAATACTTCATTTATCTCTTGTAGTTTTTAGGAGGTGCAATGGGAGGTGGCTGTTAGTAGTGTATTACTCCTTAGCTGGCTCACAGAAGGTAAGATTGAGGTATTGTCGAACAGGCAAAAGAAACGCCTTATCCTTGAACATAGGCTTCTTGGGTGATGGTCCTAAACCAGGTCCTTTACAGACAGCTTTTAAAATGTCGCACTGCAGGAGTAACCTGCACAGGGCATCTTAAATTCTGAAACACATAATCAATTTTTTTGATAGGGACTCATTACGAGTAGGGTGGTTTTTCTGTAATTCCAGAAGGGTTATGCTGAGCAGAAGACTGGTGCATCGGTAATTCCAGGTGGGACGGAGGGGAGGAAATACTCCACATTATGCCATGCAGGAGTTGGTTTCTGCACACACTCATTTCGACACTTCCCCGACTGAAATACTGAACAAGATCCTTAATGAAATCTCTCCGGATCACCAGTGGGACTCTACATAAGGGCCCAAGTGTTCACTTTGAGTCTATTTCTGTAAGCAGGTCAATGCTTGTGTTACATTTTTGTTGTTTTTAGCATGAGTGAGTATTTAATAAATGTTGTCAATGTGGGCTAACACTCAATATTTTAAAATATTCCATTGCGGGATCACATTACGAATTCCCGCTTTCGTGATTCAGAAGTTTATTGATTTTTCTCATGGCTAAATATAACCGGCCCAGAAACTGATGGTTCTCCCAGAACACTAGTATATCGATTGAAGGTTAAACTTAGTGGAAACTGCTAGAAGTAAAAACGAAAAAATACAAACCAATTACAAAAGCATTGGGAAAGCCAATGGGTCTGGCCTCATTAGATGGTATAATGGTAAGTTTGTTTTTATTAGACATACTTGCAATAACAAAGACTGGCAAAAAAATTGCCACTTAAAATTGGCAGCCATATGCTTCCAATAAAATGTTACTATTTTTTTTAACCCCAAATAATTTTCAATTTTAGCAAGACCGTAGTGGTGTTTCCGGCAGGTGTTAAAATCCTTCTTAAAAAAAAAAAAAAGTAATTGGTTTTAATGCTTTGGTAAACGGTTCTCCACCCAGTCCCTCTTCCCCTTGAGTAGGGAGCTCACTTCACCAAACGTATATGCATGTATTTCACATCCTAATAGTCATGTCAGTATTGTACAAGCCTAATTTACTTCACAATCTGTTAGTTCAGTGCCTAATCAACATTTTGCGTCATGGTGCTGCTCTCCATGTGCCTCTTCCATCCTTTGTTCCAACTCCATTTCCAGCAGGCCCTGCTCCAGTTGTCCCCATGTCCTCCATATCAATACTGCAGTTTTCTACATACCCCTGATTCTGCCCTTATCCATTTAATCGTTTCCTTGCTCCATTTCCAGAAACATTTTCCTAATCAATCATACAGCAATGCATTTTTTAGCCCCAAACTAGTTTCAATCCTGCCACTTTGGACATTGGTGTAATTTTTGTTCTTGGCAGCCAGACCCCAGATGGTTGCAATTGGAGAACGTAAGTTATCAACGACTGCCTTCCAGAATGTCGTTTTTCGCAGACACTCCGTATTTGTAAAGCGCAAACTACTCACCCTTATGGGTCTCAAGGCGCTGGGGGGTGTTGTGGAAATTAAGTGAGCTATTGCCCAGAGTCACATGGTGTTGGGCTGAGCTGCCGCCGGAGCCGGGGATCCAACTGCGAACCTTGTGCTCCGAAGTCAGCTGTCCTGGCTGCTGTGCCACACCTCTCCCACCACATGTAGATGCCCACCGCTACTTTACATTTAGGGCAGGTACCTGTAATACCGAGATTCATCCTGTGTAACAGTTGCAAGGCCACCTGTACCCTCTGTACATACTTTATTTAATTTCAGTGTAGCATTTTGGTTAACCATCCTAACAGTACCCAAAGCAGTCTCTCCAGTTCTTCTGCTCCTGTGTCTTATGAATGGCATGAATATTGGTTTTTGTTTTTTTAAAGAAATATTTTTATTGATTTTTTTTTTTCTGCACTGTGTATAACAAACCATAAACAATCAAGGTATGAAATAAAGTCAATCAATTGTGCTGAATACATTTCATCACCATCAGACCCTTGTCGTACAACAGGAATTTCATGGAGTGTTCGCCCATCACCTCCCCGTCCCGCCTCACTCTTTGCATCAGTCGTGTCTTGATCCCTCAATCCCTTTAGCTGGTTAGTGAGATGTGCCTCCACACCGCCCCTCAGCCTCATGGCGCCTGTCCATATCCCTGGGATCGTTGATATATCTCCCCATCTATGCCATAGTACGTTCTCCATTTACCCCATATTTTTTTTTTAATTTTTTGGGGCAGCCCCTGGCTTTGTGACCCTCTCCGCTGCCATGTATAGGTCCTTCACAGTCTTCCACTCCTCTATTTGTGGTCCCTGTGCAGAACCCCACTTCCTGGCGACGTCCCTTTTAGCTACAACCAGGGCCAGGGCTGCGAAGATTAAGTGAGGACGACTTGGATCCACATCCCCTGGTATGCCTTGGAGGTTAAATTTTGGGTCTAGTGGTAGGGTTTCGTTCAGCACCTTTCTCAATTCCAGCGTCACTTTCTCCCAGTATACCTGAATAGGGGGGCAGTCCCATATAGTATGATAAAAGTCTCCTTGTTCATGGCCACATCTCGGGCAACACGGGTCCCTAGCTCTACCCATCCTGTGCAACGGGCCCTATCGTAGTAGATCCGATGTAAGATTTTATATTGTAGGAGTCTGGACTTGATTGCCACCTCCCGGGGATGCATAAGTGCCGATTCACAGTCCGTGGTGTCAAAGGGCCCCAGATTACTTTCCCACTTCTCCCTCAGTTTTGTCAAACAGTCCGGGGCATTATTAATCAGAGTTCTATAGGTGTAGGACACTGCTTGTTCTTGTAGGTGTTCCTGCAATAAACGTCCCTCTAGCGGCGCGTAGTCTTGCAAAGGGGATGGGAAGGGGCCTTCTGCCTTCCATGCATGTTTTAATTGTAGATACCTATAGTGTTGTGTGGTGCTAAGTCCGAAATCTGCTCGTAGTGTTTGAAGTGTTTTGAAGGAGGTGGCGGTCATTACATCCGCCAGAGTGGATATGCCCAGGTTGTCCCACGCTTCAAAGTCGCGCAGCTTATGTATTTCACGTAACCACGTGCAGTGCCATAATGTGTATTCCCAATCCCCCAAATTTCTTAACTTTCAATGTAGATAACAGGAAAATTCACTTATTTTTGCAAATAAACGGTGGCAATGGCTTGGAATTCCTATAACCTGAAGACTACTTTTAAAGACCCAAACACAACTTGATTTAAATTATTTAATAAAAAAATAAGAATGGAAAGAAGAAAATATTAATTAAATCATTGGCCCACCAGCTCTGCCACTGAAGCACTTCTTTTTAGGTGGATATGTACATGTGATCAGGAAATATGCTGTCACTCAGTGCAAGAGAACCAATGCCTGAAGCTGGCTGACCCACTGGTCCATGCTAGTAACTGTGGTGGTCTGAATCTAAATGTGAACAGTTACAAAGACTAATGGATGAAAAGAGCTAAACAAAAGCACCCCTATCTGTGTATGTATATATTGTTAATGCTTTCTTTTTGTAAGATTACAGGAGACTGAGCCTGCCAAAGTTGTCTCAAGGCCATCCTTCAAAGGGTGGCATGAAGTGTTCTGAATTGTTGAATGATCTGTGCAGAGTGCAGTTTCACTCATTTTTAGGTCACTTTGATTTTGTTCCTACACCCGCTTTTTTTTGGCAATGCTGTATTTTATAGTATTGTTTTAATTAAGGTTAGGAGGTCTGTAAAGCTATCGCTTCCACCCCGATATTGTCCTAATCCCCATTCCTTTCATTTAGGTTACATTGACACATTAGCAAATGTGTTAAGGGATTTCTCTGTGTACTTCTAGATTGATATTGCAGATATTGTTTGCTTGCTGTGAAAGACCGACGCCGGTATATCAAAGTTATAATGCTTTTGTATGTTGCCACAAATGTGCCCTACATGTTTTTTCAGGCCATTCTCGAGATCATGTGCTTTTCAAACGGTCTTTGTTTTGCCGTTGTGTAAGCTGGTTATTCCCTATAGGCTTTAACTGCGATTGACTTATGTTCTTTGCCATTAAGGTATGTCTAAACAATAATTGCAAGTAGAACTGCCCCCTTGAAGCTTTCGGTATCTAACAAAGTACAAAAATATTTTCTGCTGCAGAAATGGCTCACATTTGACTAATTTATTAGTTTTAAACAAAGACTAACATTTTCAGCACAGAACACAAACTCACTCAGCTCCTAAATGGTCGAAATCTGGTTATAGCGTGTACACTAGAAATTGACCTATAAGGGTAAAGGGCTGTATTTGCACAAGTAGCACTGTCGGAAGACCCAAAAATGGCGATAATTGTGTAGATTTAAAACTCTATTGCTCCATCTTCTTCACAGTTATCAGGCCAGGTTCATATCATCAGTCAGTTAAATTCAAACCTATTATCTGTAAAGTGTGTAGTACATCACATACTCCACTCGAGAGAACTGCTAGACTTGAATGTTCCGTCATCACTTATATACACTCCGGTTCTATGCCTGTTTCGATGCAGATAACTCACTAAAACAGTTTCAATATATACTAACAAATTGCCGCACAAACACCACGTGTAAGTCGCCTGACTGCACAGAACCATTGCTGATTTAAAATCTGATACCACATCTCCAACGGCTCAGACCGTTATACTGTCCTTGACTTCTCACCACCAGAATGCATCGTCACTTCCTATCACCTAATCACCAGGAACTTATTAGTGTGCCAATCCCAAAGAAATAGGCATCTGTTCTGATACTTCAGACCTGTCTGTCCTCTTCTGGAGAACCTCTCCAACATAGCACTCAATCAGCTAGTCTCAGCCCCGACCCACGCTGCTGGGGACGCGCTTGACCCAGTCTTTCCGTCCAGTGGGAACATCACCTACCGCCCCATCACTGAACGCCTCTGTACTGACCACCACTGTGTGCACTTCACCATCACCACTCTCACCGTATGCCTCGTTCCTCATCGCCCCCCCTTGTCAAAGCTGTAACCAGGCACCGAAGAACATCTTATAGTCTTCCTCAGCACTACCACGCAACCAACATAGATAAACGCCAACACCTCCGCACTCAGCCACAGACGATAGATATTTAACTGTGCCGACACTCTGGCACCCCTCAAGAAGGCACCTTGCAGGCAACACGCCAAGAAATCCAGCTGTTTTACTCTCGCCCATCACTAGTCCAGAAGCACCTGCCGACCACTCGGAGATGGAGGAACAAAACCCTAGAAACCCATGCAACCTTCAAAACCGCCGTCAACGTGCACCAAAACCTCCCGAAACACCCCAAAAAATGGTCCTCCTAGACTGAATCAACACACACACAAGCAATGAACTCTTCGCCATCGTCAAGGAGTTTGCCAGGCCCAACAGCGATACCAGACGTCTCACCCTCCCCAAGACCTCTGCAACAAACTTGCCATCTTGCACCACAAGATCAGGCAAATCTACAACCGCTTTGACACCCAAGACCCTGCCACAACGCTGGCCACCACCACACGCACCCCTGACACCCCCCCCCCCCCCGCCCCTCCAACAGATCCTGCTCAACTGGACTCCGCTCACCACAGATGACAAACTCAAGACCATGTAGAGTATCCACTCCAGAGCCCCATTGGACCCCTGCCCAATCATCTTCCATAGAGCAACCATCTCCATTGTACCAGAGCTTTGTCGCAGCATCAACTGCTCCATCGAAACCAACACTTTCCCTGTTGACTGGAAACACTCTGAGATCAACCACCTGCTGAAGAAGCCATCCACAGACCAGACAGACCTCAAGAACTTCAGACCCATTTCCCTTTCTCAACCAAGGTCATCAAGAAGGCCATTGACGCCCAACTCTCAAAGTTCATCAAAGAGGACCATGTCCTGGACATCTCTCAATCCAGCTTCGAAGTAACCACAGCACCGAGACCGCACTCCTCGCTGCCACCGACTACATCCGCTACCTCCTCGATCATGGCGAAACAGCAACCCGCCTCCTACTGGACCTCTCTGCTGTTTTCGATACAGTCTCCCATCGCACCCTTATCCATCGATCTCGAGTATCCCAATGAGTTTGGAAACTGGAGACCTTGATTCCACCCAACTAGGAAATCTTTCTATCACCTCTGATTTAAGGTCCACCCTTGAAAAAACAGTTCCTGAAAATATAAATAAACCAGACAGAGGGGGAAAATCAGAAAAGGAGGCCAAAGAAAACAAATAGCCCACAAGGGGGTGAAACAAGTGCACTCTTTAATGAGCACAGTCCCAAAGGCGCTGATAGAGGGCCCTAATACTAGTGAAAATTACTTGGCAGTAGCAGAACTGCCAATTTGGGCTATAAACTTGGCGTCAGAACTTAAATCTCATCTTCAAACTCTTGTACAAACTGAGCTTGAGGTTCTTAGGAGTCCTATTGATATATGGGGAAATAAAATCGCATTTACAGCATCCTGGAAAACTCTAAAACATCTGACCACGCTATTAGTGACCAAATCAATTGCCCGACTTTAAATGTGACCACTGCTCGACTTGCCCCTAAAACCCTATCAGGGTCTATTTCCCGTAAACAAAAGACTGTAGCCCCAGGTGCGGAGCAACAAGGGGTACTTAAGGATGGGGACACAGGCTATGGCCCTACGATCTTGGCAACAACCACAGGCCCGCATGTGGAACAAAATTCTACAAGTAATTTTAGAAGGAATTGCAACAATGATCTTTTGAATAGATGTCCAATTAGACCTGACCTCCCACGTATAGATTTACCCCCTGGCTTCATCTCCTTACACCGTTGTTTTAACTGGTGTCCCAGAGCTGGTAACAGGGAGAGTGGAGACTTATCCCGATCTAAAAAATAAACTAACCATAAAGGCAAAAGGATATCCCGGGGGATTGTGTTTTGATACATTTTAGGGATACTAGTGTGGTACAACACATTTTGAACTGGGTTCACACCAGGGAGGCCAATGAAATGCAGACATACCCCGTGGGATACTTTTATCCTCCCAGTCGCCTGATAGATAGAGTAGGTGTGTACAAAAGATGGGGAAATGAGAGCTAAGACCGAGAATCTCCCAAATTTGCCCGAGGTCCCGAATTAGCCCTGCCCTTTAACATCCCGGTTAGCAACAGATACAGTACACTAGACTTAGTCAATTGACTGGATCGTCCAGCTGAACCAATAGAAGCAACAGCTAGGTTTGAGTCTGTGGTTCACCTCCCTAGCAAAAACTCTGAGGCCACAGGAAACTTGGGTGCTTTACCAAAAATACCAGGGGAATCCTCTGGAAGCACACTGGATAGGGAGGTAGCACTATCCCAAGTGCCACAGCTGGATATGGAACCCGCTCACTCGCAGATTGACAACAAAATAAAATCCACACAACACTATGGTTCTATCCTGGAATATAGCAGGTCTTACTGCCAAGCTGGACTTTCCTGACTGGGTCAAATATATTGACTCACATGAGCTATTTCTCTTTCAAGAGACTTGGTCAACTGTACCACCATACAGGGTAGGTTATGCGGCTTACTTTATTCCAGCTTCACAGGGGCATAGAGGGAGACCCTCGGGGGGGCCCTCTGCATCTGGGTTGCTACTAACTTGGGATGCTACTAACTTGGGATGCACAATCAAAGTGTTAGATACAGATTCATTGGATATCCAGTGTATTCTCCTCTCCCTCGATGATGCATTTAAACTGGCCGTTATCCATGTATACTCTCGCCCAGTGAGGTTGGGGCAAAGCTCACAGACTTTAGACTCTCTGGATTCCTTTCTCCTTATTTTACCAGAGGCTGTCCACAGAATTGTAAGGGGGGACTTTAACTGCCATTTTGAACCACTTAATGGCATAACCCCTACTATCACTAGCGAATCGGATTCTGTGTGGTCCATTCCAGATTGTAATATCTACCCAACAAGGGGGTGGACTTCCCTTGTTCTTTAATTGACCTCACCCATTCACTAAGGGCCTGCAACGGTCGATTCCCTTTAGATACTCTGGGAAGCCCAACATTTAATAAACTTGGGCAGGCCTCTACAATTGACTATATTTTGGTAGATGTTGAGAATTGGTTCAGAATCGGCGATTTTGCGGTCCAACCCCGATGCGAAAGTGACGATAATCCACTGGTACTCGCGATAGCCTATCCTCAGTTTAGGGGTGCTCAGGGCTCGATATCCTATCCCCTCCAAACTTAATTGCAACAGAAGGGGGTAGAAGAGTACGTTGGGGGTCCCTGGTTGTAGCCAACGAAAAAATTGCCTTGTTGTATACGCAATCCATTCCCTATTTAGAAACTGCTTTTAATGGTCTAAAAATCTTCAAGGCCACGACTTTATTGATAAGTATGAACCACCAGGATATGATTTTAAAATTAGCAGAGTTCTTTTATAGCTATGTAAACACTAATAAATTCCCCATAAAACCTTAACATCCTTGGTTTAACAAAGCATGTAGGGCTGCCAAAAGCGCATTGGTACTGGAGGTCAAAAACAAGGACCCTTTATGCACCCGACTCGCTAGATCCCATTATAAAAATACTATAGCTGAAGCTAAAGCAGCTTGCAAGATATAAAAATGGGAAGCAATAAAGTTAGCCTTGGATACTAGACATGAAGCTTTTGGAATTTGGTCAAAACTGGCAACTCCAAAGGCAACTCTGCTATAGAACCTAATTTGGGGGAAGAAGCCTGGAGAGCATATTTTAAAGGATTATACTCTAAATCCACGGACGAAACTGCAACACATGAGTTAATAGATGCAACCAAACCCCCTTAAATATGGACTCACCACCATGTTCAATGTTAAGAGTTTCTTTGGCAGTAAAAAAATCCTTCCTAACAAAGCTCTGGGATTAGATAGAATTCCTGGTGACCTGTTCAGAAATGAACAGGTAGTATGGGTCCCTTACTTACAGATTCTATTCAATTCTATCATCCAGGATATGCCACTTCCTTCAACTTGGGCTGGTGCGGAAATGATCCCAATATTCCAAAAAGCCCCCCCCCCCCCCAATCTGGCAAACTACCGCCCGATAAGCCTAATTGAAGTTTCTCCAAAAATATTCACAATCGTTTTGCTGGGGTGATTGCAATCTTGGATGGCCGAGATGAATGTTTTAACCCCCTTACAAGCAGGTTTTAGATCGAAGATCTCGACCCTCGATCAGATTTTTAGATTGCAACTAATTTACTGGAAGACAGTTACACTAGAGGGGGATAGCCTTTACTTAACCTTTGTGAACCTAAAGTCTGCTTTTGATATTGTACAGCGTGACCAGTTATGGGGTCTACTTTGTAATATGGGAGCACCGGCTTATCTTTGCCGATTAATGAAGTTCCTTAATGACGGTACTTGCGCGAGGGTAAAATATGGTAAAAAAGGAGAATTGACTGCTCCTTTTCCTGTGGAGAAAGGGGTGAGGCAGGGCTGCATGTTAGTGCCAACACTCTTCTCCCTCTTTCCTAATGGCCTTATCCAAACCCTGCTGGCAGCAAAGGACTTGGATTCGCCAAGGTTAGCGAACAGTAAAATACCAGCTTTAATGTTCGCCGATGACACACTGCTCCTGTATAAATAATCAATGGGAATGCAGAACTATTGTTGCCTGACCTCAAGGTTCCTGGATGTTAAGCAGCAGTACACACTAGAATTGGTTTTGGGTAGCATTCAACCATTTATAGCAAAAAAAATGTATTCACAATTACATGGTACGCTACCACTCCGTGCATTTACGAACAAATGGAAGGGTGTAACCAAAGCTAATTGTCCTGGCTGCTCTACCTCCGATGAAACAGAACTCCACGTAATGTTGTTTTGCCCTGCTTACATTAGGCCTAGATTGAGGTGGGTCCTCCAACTTTGCAGGAATATGGGGCTCAGAAATTATGTTTAGGTAATGTAAATATGAAACTCTTCAGTTATTGGCAGTTGTCACCTCGAAATTTCTATACGCAATGTGGTGTATACGCAGAAGTATCCTTAAGGGGAATGACTTAGCTAGCAACTAGATGTTACCATCCGGGTTGTAAACTTATCTGTTTTCTATAGCTTTTTTAGATAATTGTGCCAAATATTCTTGTTTTGGTAGATTCATTTTAATGTCCCTTTTTAAAAAATTTTTTTTTTTTAATTACAAAAACAACTTGTTTCTGCTTTACCAGTTTAAAGTTTTTGAATGTGACCTGGAACTATGCGTATGTTAAAGTTTGGAAAGATCTGTCTTGATAGTTAATATTACAATTCGAACTTGCTTCTTTATAAAAGTATCAATTTGAGATGATTGTAATATTTACTCATGAATCATAGTCTCTGCGTTTTATATATATTTTATGAATTGTACATGTATTGTGCTTTTATGGCTTCTATAGCCGAAATAAAGTTTCCTTTGACTTGACATACATGCAATCACCATCTAAAGCTTGTCTCTTTCTGTTGAAATTTTAAATTCAAATTGTTTTAATTTTTCAAGACTGTTGAGCATCGTGATAGTCTGCTGTAGTTCTATTTTAATGACCTTTCTCTGTGACCAACACGATCCTGTCCATGCACATCCAGCTTTAATCCCACTTGTGGCGAGTTCGGATGCAGCAGAGCTGGGCAAGAGGAAAACTGAACATAAGTAAACCACAGTTGACAGTCCTTGGATAGAACTTTTTTGCATGCTGCATAGAATAGCACTCGTAAGGGCTCATGTGATATGTTGAACCTGGACTATTGGAGAGTGCCTGATTTCGGTACCTCCCGGGCAGATCAAAAATCTTGTCAGACTTGCCGAAAGTTGGAATCTATGTTAATCTTTTAATTGAAGCCTCTGCACCATACCTCACCCGCGCACACAAAGCACTCCACAACGCCGGACCAGCCTACCAGAACAGCAGACTCCACTTCCACACCCCCACCCGCCAGCTCCGCTCTGCCAGCCTCTCCGCTGTCCCCTGCATCCAGCGAACGACCTCCGGTGGCAGATCCTTCTCCTACCTCGCCGCCAAGACCTGGAACACCCTCCCTACCCACATACGGACGACCCAAGACCTACTCTCCTTCAGAAGCCTCCTCAAGACCTGGCTCTTCGAGCAGTTACAGCACTCCCCCCTAGTCCCCCCCCCCCCCCCAATCCCCTCAGCACCTTGGGACCCTCAGGGGGTAAGTAGTGCGCTTTACAAGTACTCTGTTTGATTGATACCTAGCCTCCCCTTATGTGGGCCTCCACGATCTCCTACTCTGAACCTGCATCCATTCCGTTGACCAACAAATCTGCAGTTATCTACCAATTCAGTACATTGTAGGAAATGGCTGCCAGACGTCTAGCTTCAGAAGGAAAATCTGAAGTCTGCACAACCTCCAAAGGAGAGCCATAACATTTCAGATGCAGTGCTCAATTGCATAAGCTGTTAAACAAAAGTGCAATTATGCACACTCTTTAGGTTCTAAGACAGTTTCCTCTAAAACCCCAAAATAATATAGAAAGATGACCCTTTTTTATCTGTGGAGATGAAAGTCAAATTAAATTAGTTGCCCTCGTAGCACCCTTTTAAAGTTTGATGTTATTTAACCTCAGTGTGCCATAAAGGCAACCAACACTTGGGCCTTTCCTGAAGAGGGAATGAAGGGTTCAGGGACCTACTCACAGGAGTGAGGATGCATGCAAATATTGTATTATAATTGCATTTATATAGCTCTTACTACCCCTAATGAGGTGTCGAAGTGCTTTTTTGGCGAGTAGCATGCTATTCCAAAATCAAAGGATTAATGGTGAATTAGTATAGTGAAATATGAAAGTAATTTGAGTGGTGGATATGTTAGTTATTTGGATTGAGTAGTATAGTGGAGGGATAGAGGGAAAAAGGTTTGCATTTATATAGTGCTTGCTACCCCTGATGAGGAGTTGAAGCGCTTTTTAAGCGAGTAGCATGCTACTCTGGAATGCTTATTGCAACCTTGAAGCCCTCGAGTAGCCTGCTACTCTGGAATGCTTATTGCAACCTTGAAGCCTCCTCGCCCCCCTGGGGGTGGTGGGGAATCCAGAGCCATCTACCAAAACAAGGTCAAAGGTGCTCCTGCAGAGACTGATAGTCTTTCACCCTGCCGGTGTCTGCGTTGGAGTACTGTGACTATTCCATGAGGGGGTGCCTGAATATTCCATCCTATGTGGGTATTTTTGATTTGGGACTTTATCCACTCTTTAAGGCTTTCAGTATATTCCCTCAAGAATGGGAACGGACTCTGCTTCATTGAAAGTGATATAAGTCTATCATGATAACACAAGGACTACCCGGATCACCAAGTTTGTAGAATTTACATGTGTGTGCAAGTGTTTGGATGCGATCATGTCAGACTGAACTGCACGGAAAGTATCTGTTGCTGGGTCAACTGATGTGGTTTGAAAACGGGCCTGATTAAATCGTAGAAAGGTCTTGCTCTTTCTGCATAATCAAGAATGTATGTTCTGCCAAAATTTAGAAACCCTAATATGGATTGCAAACCTTTGAGAGTTCTTTGGAGGTTGGAGCAGTCCTACTCTTCTGAACGGTTGACTGTCAAGCTCTTGCCTTCACTTGATAGCTCATATCTCCAAAACAAGACGTTGAGATAAGCAATTTTTGATTTTTTTTTAAATAAAAATTGTAGCCCAAATTGGCGGATCTCACAATTATGATGTTCACCCTGCTAAAGTGTTCAAGTAATTCATTGTCCGTCCCGTCCGTTAGATGTTGTCTACATAGGACACTGCCTCCTCATCGCATGTTTGTAATATTTCTAACACTTGCCGAGAATTGTCAGGGCTGTTCTTATACCCTTGAGGCAAAAATGTCATTGCTTGCCGAGCACAGAAAATGCTGTCAGATATCTGCTTTCTGGAGCTATATTCTGGCAGAAGAATCCATTCGAGATATACATTTTTTTGTTGTATATTTTTTGCACAATGTTATTCATTAATGCGGCAAAGTGTGTGTTCAAATGTGCGTAATCTGTAACTAGACTATGTCCGGTTTCATTACACACCTTTGTATTAGAGTTGGTCCAAGATTTCTTTTACTTGTCTCTTTGCATTGTTTTTAATAGGGTACTGCCTCTGTGGATTTGGATTAGATTTAATGGGATTTCGTGGTGTGTAGACTCCACGTCCCACCCTACATGGTTGCGGTTTAATTCAGGAGCTAGCGCTAGCACCCACTCCTGCGCATATGTATGTTTTAGAGATTCTGGAACGAGGTCTGAGAAAGCAGGCAAAATAATGCTTCCTGAACAATCCATCACAAACTCAGGCGGCCAATCTATTTCTGCTAGCAGTAGGTCATATCCACATGTTAAGTTCTTCCAAAAGAGACCTTTAACCTTTCTTGAGATCCCCCTCTATTTGAAGTGTAATTTTGTAGTCTATACGGGACACTAACTCTGGTATCAGACGTTTCCACCATGTGTTCATTCAATACTGCTGTCACCAGAAAATCCTCCGGTTCCGGCAAGCTTTTACATCTGCTGCGCTGTGTAGTAGTCAGTATCTCAATAATTTCTAATAAGTCTTTATACAAGAACTTTACTTAAGAAGAGAACAAAAGAAGCATGGTATCTTTCAAAATCTTTATATTATTTAGACAATGATCCCTTTGTTATTTTTGCACACGATTCTCAAAAATTCAAAATATAGGCAACACAGATAACACTACAATTTCCTAAACATTTTCTGTAGTGTAGTACACCGTTGGTACAATATGTAATATACAAATATATACATAGAATGCTCCTATACATGTAGTCAGCTAATCCATCTATACACTATATACAAATCCTTGTTTGGACAGGTATAAACCAAACGGTGTATGTGCGTCGACGTTTCGGTCTCTATAGTATGTATTTCACAGAGACCATCCTCAGGACTAAGCGTTGCACATGGAATCTACAAAAACATATACAATATATACAGTCAGTATAACCAGACCAGCTACTAATGTCCAATATTTGATCGTCTACTTACATAAAAGTACCAACACCACACCCAAAGTGTCCAAAAATCTAATGTACATATATACAACCTTACATTCCTTAGCACCTCATGCCAATATTCTTTATACTCACTAGGCAGGTTGTCTTCCTAAGCCTCAATCCGCTATCACTTTAAGGGTACTAGAGACCACTCCTGGGTAAACAATACATAGGTTCAGAATACAATCCTTCCCCTCATATAGTCAAACGCGGTAAAAACCGTACTGGGGCTTACCTCCACCGTAATTCGACTTGACACTCGAAGGTCGCTATATATTAATTATGGGCACCGGGTCATACCTCGGGTTTTTTCAATGTCAGCCTACCAAACAAACTGTGGGGAAAATGGACGTGCAAATTCCGATTACTAAAAACATCCACGACTAACAAACCAGTTATTTAATCCGTCCTAAATATAGGGCATGGGACCTACTTGGTGAGCTGCACAGACGTGGCAGTGTAATTCCAGTCTCCGTCGGCGTCTGAAGAATACAACAGCGACTATACACACTGTCGCGTTTTGGCGCATGCGCACTGAGCAGCGCTCATGACATTATTCACAGCGGCCATCTTAGCGTGGAGTATAGTATGCTAAAGAGCCTGTATTAAAGAGATCGTTCTTCCTATATTGTGCGGAGTATACAATCACATGTAAAGGATTTACGGCTAAAAGTCCACATAAACAGTGTCAACAAGTGAGGGACAAAATTAACAAGTAAAAAACCAAAGTAAATGATAGAAAAGTTGCACAAGTGAATATCACGACCAGGACCAGTCAAAGAACACCCACAACTCGCTAAAATCACAGAATTACTACGGATTGCTAAATGTACGTTCAGGTAATCAACCTTACATCCTTACAGGGTTGCCAAATTATGCCACTCAACGCATTGGTTCAAACCACATTCCACTGTTTTCCCGGTCCAAATCCATCTGTTCTCTTTTAATGTAAGTAGACGATCCACATTGGTCCTTTTTGAACCTTTGACCACCTCCACAACATACCATTGCATATCTTTCGGGCCATGGGATTGCTGTGTGTAATGTTCCACCAGTGGGGCTGTTAATACTTTGCACCTAATGCGAGACTGATGTTGGGTTATTCTTTTCCTCACTTCTTGGGTAGTCTTGCCTATGTACAACAGTTTGCACGGGCATTCTATACAGTAGATGACATTTTTGGTTAGGCAATTGGAATGGTGTTTAAACACAATTTGTTTTCCATTCATTACGCAGGATTTAGTTGGAGTGGTAGTATCACATGCGGCGCATTGTCCACATGGATAATGTCCTACGATAGGTGGAAGCCCCCATTGATTTAATAAAGTGACCGGTTTAGGTTCCCTGTAAGTCTTTACCAAATGGTCACGGAGATTTCTAGCTCGTTTGAACGCAAACCTGGGGGGACTCATTTGGGGCTCGACTTTTTGTATCAAATGCCAATTTTTTGAAATAATTTTTTTAATCTGATTAGATTCCGTGCCGAAAGTAGTTATACAGGCAATAGTGTTGTCAGATTCATCTTTCGTCTTATTTTCATCAAGTAATGCAGTGCGGTCATAGTACCACGCACGTTTAAGTGCTCGTTTCACTAATCTGTATGGATATTGCCTCGCACTCAACTTTTGTTGGAGAATCTTAGCTTCCCTGAAATAATCCTCCCTCTTGGTGCAATTACGCTTAATACGCAAGAACTGTCCAAAAGGGAGGTTATCTCTTAGATTTCTTGGGTGATGGCTTGAGTATTTGAGCAAGGTGTTGCGTGCTGTGGGCTTGGTGTATAGATCTACTACCAAAGAACCGTTGTCATGTTTGATATTAAGATCCAAGAAGTGTATGGATTGATTACTGTATTCAATTGTAAAATGTAAGTGAGGATTTTGTTCATTAAGCCAAGCATGGAAAGATAAAAGGTGATCTTCTGGACCTTCCCAAATCAAACAGACATCGTCTATATATCTTAGGTATTTTTTAACCTGTTTATCAAAGGGGTTGTTGTTAAAAATTACTTTATCCTCAAAATCTGCTACGTATAAATTGGCTATATCTGGGGCGAAAATCGCCCCCATGGCCACCCCCTTACGTTGACCATAGAAGTCTTCATTGAATATAAAGTAGTTTCGTTCAATGAAGACTTCTATGGTCAACGTAAGGGGGTGGCCATGGGGGCGATTTTCGCCCCAGATATAGCTAATTTATACGTAGCAGATTTTGAGGATAAAGTAATTTTTAACAACAACCCCTTTGATAAACAGGTTAAAAAATACCTAAGATATATAGACGATGTCTGTTTGATTTGGGAAGGTCCAGAAGATCACCTTTTATCTTTCCATGCTTGGCTTAATGAACAAAAGCCTCACTTACATTTTACAATTGAATACAGTAATCAATCCATACACTTCTTGGATCTTAATATCAAACATGACAACGGTTCTTTGGTAGTAGATCTATACACCAAGCCCACAGCACGCAACACCTTGCTCAAATACTCAAGCCATCACCCAAGAAATCTAAGAGATAACCTCCCTTTTGGACAGTTCTTGCGTATTAAGCGTAATTGCACCAAGAGGGAGGATTATTTCAGGGAAGCTAAGATTCTCCAACAAAAGTTGAGTGCGAGGCAATATCCATACAGATTAGTGAAACGAGCACTTAAACGTGCGTGGTACTATGACCGCACTGCATTACTTGATGAAAATAAGACGAAAGATGAATCTGACAACACTATTGCCTGTATAACTACTTTCGGCACGGAATCTAATCAGATTAAAAAAATTATTTCAAAAAATTGGCATTTGATACAAAAAGTCGAGCCCCAAATGAGTCCCCCCAGGTTTGCGTTCAAACGAGCTAGAAATCTCCGTGACCATTTGGTAAAGACTTACAGGGAACCTAAACCGGTCACTTTATTAAATCAATGGGGGCTTCCACCTATCGTAGGACATTATCCATGTGGACAATGCGCCGCATGTGATACTACCACTCCAACTAAATCCTGCGTAATGAATGGAAAACAAATTGTGTTTAAACACCATTCCAATTGCCTAACCAAAAATGTCATCTACTGTATAGAATGCCCGTGCAAACTGTTGTACATAGGCAAGACTACCCAAGAAGTGAGGAAAAGAATAACCCAACATCAGTCTCGCATTAGGTGCAAAGTATTAACAGCCCCACTGGTGGAACATTACACACAGCAATCCCATGGCCCGAAAGATATGCAATGGTATGTTGTGGAGGTGGTCAAAGGTTCAAAAAGAAGGACAAATGTGGATCGTCTACTTACATTAAAAGAGAACAGATGGATTTGGACCGGGAAAACAGTGGAATGTGGTTTGAACCAATGCGTTGAGTGGCATAATTTGGCAACCCTGTAAGGATGTAAGGTTGATTACCTGAACGTACATTTAGCAATCCGTAGTAATTCTGTGATTTTTAGCGAGTTGTGGGTGTTCTTTGACTGGTCCTGGTCGTGATATTCACTTGTGCAACTTTTCTATCATTTACTTTGGTTTTTTACTTGTTAATTTTGTCCCTCACTTGTTGACACTGTTTATGTGGACTTTTAGCCGTAAATCCTTTACATGTGATTGTATACTCCGCACAATATAGGAAGAACGATCTCTTTAATACAGGCTCTTTAGCATACTATACTCCACGCTAAGATGGCCGCTGTGAATAATGTCATGAGCGCTGCTCAGTGCGCATGCGCCAAAACGCGACAGTGTGTATAGTCGCTGTTGTATTCTTCAGACGCCGACGGAGACTGGAATTACACGGCCACGTCTGTGCAGCTCACCAAGTAGGTCCCATGCCCTATATTTAGGACGGATTAAATAACTGGTTTGTTAGTCGTGGATGTTTTTAGTAATCGGAATTTGCACGTCCATTTTCCCCACAGTTTGTTTGGTAGGCTGACATTGAAAAAACCCGAGGTATGACCCGGTGCCCATAATTAATATATAGCGACCTTCGAGTGTCAAGTCGAATTACGGTGGAGGTAAGCCCCAGTACGGTTTTTACCGCGTTTGACTATATGAGGGGAAGGATTGTATTCTGAACCTATGTATTGTTTACCCAGGAGTGGTCTCTAGTACCCTTAAAGTGATAGCGGATTGAGGCTTAGGAAGACAACCTGCCTAGTGAGTATAAAGAATATTGGCATGAGGTGCTAAGGAATGTAAGGTTGTATATATGTACATTAGATTTTTGGACACTTTGGGTGTGGTGTTGGTACTTTTATGTAAGTAGACGATCAAATATTGGACATTAGTAGCTGGTCTGGTTATACTGACTGTATATATTGTATATGTTTTTGTAGATTCCATGTGCAACGCTTAGTCCTGAGGATGGTCTCTGTGAAATACATACTATAGAGACCGAAACGTCGACGCACATACACCGTTTGGTTTATACCTGTCCAAACAAGGATTTGTATATAGTGTATAGATGGATTAGCTGACTACATGTATAGGAGCATTCTATGTATATATTTGTATATTACATATTGTACCAACGGTGTACTACACTACAGAAAATGTTTAGGAAATTGTAGTGTTATCTGTGTTGCCTATATTTTGAATTTTTGAGAATCGTGTGCAAAAATAACAAAGGGATCATTGTCTAAATAATATAAAGATTTTGAAAGATACCATGCTTCTTTTGTTCTCTTCTTAAGTAAAGTTCTTGTATAAAGACTTATTAGAAATTATTGAGATACTGTAAACAATTCCTCAAGGAGCCTTCTTCTATTTAATTTAAGTTACCCAGTTCCTTGGGGACTATTGGGTTGTCCTATTTCTAGTCAGTGTAGTAGTCAGAGCATATTCCTGTTCAGAAGCGGAGTCCTCAGTAACCTTGACATGTCTAATTTTTAAGCCAGCTACTTTCTTCTTTATGAATTGAGGCTTTGCTTTAGGTTGCTCTTCCTGTTTGATAATCTAATCTGAAATTTGATGCGTTTCCCTTTTTGTCTTTGGTTGATAATGCTTTTGCACTGATCGCCTGTCCCGCTCCACATTTTTTTGATGAGCCCTGAAAGTAGTGTATCAGTGTCCTGATACCGATCAGGTTTCCTAATGTTATCACGATTACTCGGGTTGTACCACTTTTCAGAGGACACTCGTTGGGGAGACCCACCCCTTGATCGTGAATTCATTTCAGAATTAATATTTTTAGAAATTGTTTTCCCATTTCATTTTGGAAGAAGCTGGTGCTTGCTTCGAGTTGTCTTTATCGGGACTACTGGTCATTTGTGGTTTCTCACTTTTGTTCCTAAATTCTCTATCTAATGCAGCAAATGTTTCTTCAATAATTTTTGGCAACTCTTGCTCCCTATTGATAGGAGCTGTTTCCCTTGGGCTTCTGTATAACGCCACTGCTGTTGCCTCACTCTTTATGTTGCTCAGCATGATTGCAGAGACTTGGGCAAAATTACCCATCAGTTTCATTCGCAAGTCTAGGGTGGGTCCTCCCCGTACTCGTTCTGTATCTGTTTAAATACATCTGGAACAACTGCTATGCAAGGGGTACCATGTATTCTGACGTAAACAGCAGCAAAGATTGTTCCCCAAGTGGTACAATCCTCAATTGAGGAAACCATCTCCATTTGGCAGCAAATAGTTAGCATTCTATGTTTTCCCTGCAAACCTGTATGGGGAAATACTGCTTCCAGCTGTGCAATATTATTGTGCAATCCAGAACGGAATTTTTTCCCTTTTGGAAGGAATTGTCCCTATTACTGATTTCAATGTCCGTGCGTTCATTGTAGGGGTGGTCTGATGTGGATCACCTGGAGCATTTCTCACAGGTTTTACTGTTAATGTCCGCATGACGAACTGGACGATGTGTCTGTATAGCCTGAGTATGTTTCTGTATATTGCATGTACTGTATCCAACGGTACTATATCTCGGGATGTGGAGTGTATGTCGCGAAGACTGGCCAGGTCGCTCCTTCTATGCTGAGCAGGCAGTCTTGCGACAGATGTGTGGGAAGGTGCCTTTTACCAGTTTGTGTTGCTGGTAAGTTAATGGAACTTCATTGTCTTTGTATGGAATGTATTCATCTGGTGGTTCAACTACAATGTATGTGTGGATCAATTTAGATTTGCTATCTGCAGGTGGGAACTGAACCCAAAAATAGAATACCTCTGATCCGAACACCTTGTGTGCCTTAGTCACAAAGGTAACACAGCCACCTGGTAAGGGTACACCGTGCTCTAACAATTTCATAGTCACTACATGTCTGCAGTGTTCTGTAATAAGAGGGTTTGCGAATACGTCTTCCCCCGAGCTACTCGCGGGGTCAGTCCTCGTTTAAAAGAGAAGAGAAAATGTTAAGAGGTAGGTTTTTGCACAATGTGGGGAAACTTTTACCCTTGCAAGCTTGTTAAACCTTCAGCCAATACAAAGTGTACCTGCTCCGCTGAGGCAGATTTCCCTCCCCACTTCAGACGTCACTGAAAAGTGTGAGTATGGCTTTCTGAGAAAGTACAACTGAACTGCTCAGATTTTTACTGTTAATATAAGAACCAATCCAACATTGGCAGAGCCATATCGTGTAGTTCCAAAGAATCCCCAGGACCTAAACTGAGGGCTTAGTTGTCCCTACCACTTCCGGACACCCCCACAGGATAGGTTAGCCATTAGACCAGCTAGCTCTACAGTGCCACTACCACCCCCTGTATTTTACAGTGATGTAGGTAGTCTCTGGCAACCACTGAACATGACAACCCTGATTACTCTGATTGTGGGAAACATTACAGTACTTTTCGCTCACATTCGTGCTTGCTTTCTCAAGTACACAGGATGGCGATAAGGATGTTTTCAATAAGAATTTATTGGTCTAGCGACAGCCTCGTGTAACACACGTGCTGTGATCAGGAGAAAAAAGCACATAAAATAGATTGGTAGTACCAATGTAGTAAAAAGTAGATACACTTATACCGTAGTGCTGATAAGATGAACAGAAGCAATTCAGATAAAAACAATAGCACTTTTATATTTCCTAAAATGCGGGCCCAAGTAATTTTCCTAAATGTACCTAACCTGGATGTGTAGGTGTATGTGTATAGCTATGTGTATCTGTAGCCAAGAAAACCCTAGGGAAGAACCAGCCCCCTCATCTGATGGTTGAGAATGAAGGACCCCTTCTCTGCTTCGAGGATGACCGCCCGCAATTGATGTCAGACCACTGCATGCTGAAGATTCAGCATGCAGGACCCTGTGTCAGCTTGGAAGGAATTCTCCTCTAATATTTAGGGGGGAGTGGGGGTCTTTTATACTAAAGTGGTCACTCCCGAGTTTTTTCTAGAATCAATCCTTTTTTTTAAACAATCATGGATGTTTGAAAACAATCACCAATGCTTTGCTAAACAAGTGTGATCATGCACAGCTGTCTATTGGCCAAGGATGAAAAAAAGTGGTGACCCTTATACAGAATAATTCTGCCGTGCCTGGGGACATGTTTATGTACGTCAGGTTCAGGGATTATGATAGACTAAGAGCCTGGTGTAGACGAGACCGGATGAGGTTACTAGGTAAAAGGTTGTTGTTGTCATGTGGATTGGACACTGTATGTAAAAATGTGGTGTACATGACAGGACTATCCTAAAAGGCATAACATTGTGGGCTGGACCAACTGAAATATTATTTTTTGTTTTTCTTTGAGCTGAAAGTCAATGGACAAAAACCACAGCAAGGCTGGGCCTTCTGAGACCGTTTTTTGTGTGCGCTGCCATGCATAGGGGTTGGACTATTATGCAGTAATTTTTCAAATGACTAAGATACAAATCCCTTCTGTCTATCTTGCGGCATTCCAGCGCCCTAACTAGTTTGAATAGGTCTGATTTTGAGTCGTCGTTGTGACCCCTTTGCCAGTTTTTAAATGAGCAAGGCTGATGGTCAAGTCCCATTGTGGGAAAATGAACTTCCCACAGAGATCACAAACCGTGTTCGAGGTCTGGCTGGAAGGAATGGTTGTAGAATTAAGGCATATATCGGAAATAAGACATCTTAATACAGTTCCGTTAGTAAAGAGCAGTAAGGAAATCGAATCCGTGTAGCTTAAAAAAAATACAGTTCAGAAGAGTTTTTGGGAATGAGAAACATAAGGGAGAATGTCTAAATTGGTTTCACTTTTCCAGCAGATACCTGGGCGTTGTGTTAGAGAAAAGACCGTAGCAAAGCATATTTTAATAAGCATTGTAATGACACATTTAATAATTGGGATATTAAGGTTCATGGTAAGATATCTAAAGAGGAGCGACATTTGACACTTGCATAATACACAAATTGCCTTAGCTGACAAACTGAGCACTATTCAATTTGTTTCATTATTCCGACTTTACCATAGCCCTGAAAGATTACATAAGAAGAGATTTTCTTTGGCCTGCTTTCATGGTGTCCTTCACGCAATGCCCTGGGAGCATATTCTGTGGAGCTGACTTAGGTTAGATGTGTTTTGAAATCACATTCTTGGCAGTTTTGCATAATCTTGGTATCCATATTGAGCCTGAAGGAAGGATGGCTGTGTACTGGGACATGGCTGAATCCCAAGCGATTCACCTGGAAATACAAGGCCTAGCTTATTTTATGATCCCTTTTAAACTAAGTGCCAAATAATGAAATGGTAGGAATTAATTCCGAGATACCGAGGATGGAAATAATTGTTCCAGGAGGTATCTGGTGGACAAAATCTGCCCATCACGATTATTTCCCATTCTGTGGACAAAAATGTATGTGGACACTGGTATACAGAGTTCCTGTCTGTATCCCCAATTCCGGGGGCAGATCTGGTGAGATTTATCGCCTGGTCTGAGCATGTGGCAGATCTGAACTGAGGTTCATTGAAGAAGGGTGGGGAGGAGGGGCTTCAGGAGGCCAACCCGGGGGCAGGGCAAGAGAGTGGGCATTGTATTCTAACCTTGTTGTTGGAGGGGTCGAATGTTGGCCAGGCTGCCCCTTAATCCTCCCCCCACCCCCCCCCCCCCCCCCCCCCCCCACACACACACACACATGCTGAAATGGCCCCTGGTGTTCATACACACTAATAATCTTGGGTGTGGCATCATCAACATGAAACTGAGGGCATTGAAGATTATCCATCCATACCCCCAAGAGTGATGCCACTACACCGGGCTCTTAGTGAGGGCTGTGCCTAATCGGGAAATTCCAGATGATCTGGATACTGTTTAATAGGGATATCTCAAGACTATGCATTGAAAAGGGTAAAAGACTGCCGTTATCTAATTAGCACATTGGGCTAGGGAAATTCGATCTTTTTACTGTTTTATTTCCTTCAGAAAAGTGCATTGAACCAACTTTAACAGTATACATATCAAAGAGTTAGAAATAGAACTTGGGAATGTTTACGTAGTGTTCAAGTGGCAGACATGTTCTCTAATAAAACATACCATACATTTTGCACTTTTTTAATAGTCTACCTGTTAAAATTAAATTAACGTCAATATAATCGAAATTGCACCAACTGAACGAATCTTAATATGCTGAAGTACTTTTTTTATGTAAAACTTGTTTTTGATCAAGTCACCCTAGCCTTGGAAATGAAATATTTAAAAAAGTTAACTGTGGGAGTCACTGAATTGGGACAATCCAATACAAAATACGAACATTTAAAGAGGCTTGGCACTATTTTCAACTTCCCGATGAGCGCATCTGCATATATAGGGGATTTTCTTCATGATTAAGAGGATGAATTTCCTCCCAATGTTATAGTGCCACTTGCTGTGCCCCCAAACGTTACAGAAATGTATTTCTTTCCCAAAAGTTTCGCTCATCTGTGTGGAATAAATGTGTCCACAGCCAGTTAGTACATGGTCCAAGTAAAAATTGGGTAATCCTTAAAAAGCGACGGCATATAAAAAATGTATCTCCAGTGTTAAGATTCCAGTCAGTCCTATGTGCTAGTCCGACAGCACATTGTCGAGTGTAGTTTCTCAATACATGTATCCTTCAAAGATGAAACTCTGATATGCCCCTGAACAAAGTCTGAAAAAAGTCTTTAGCTGAGAAGGGAACTATGATATGCCCTTGAAGAACCACAGCGCAACACAGAGATATGTATTGTTTGAAGGAAGTATAATCGGACCTATATATTTTGCACTTAGGAGTGACTAATAACATTTGAGCATTGCAATAAAAAGTTTGGCAGCATCCACCATAAAGGTGGACCCTCTTTTAATTCCTAACTTCGCTTCCCATACCCTCATTGTTGACAGCATCTGCATATATAGGGGATTTGTTTCATCCTTGAAATTGAGCTTTGTATGTTGGAAAGAAAATTTAGACTGCAGTTTGCTACCAGAGCCAGACTGGAAGCTATAACCAGCCCTGGCAAAAAAGTTCAAGCCCAAAATCTCACCCCTTCTCTGATCGCGCTCTCCTTTAGCCCTCCCGCTTTCCTGAAGCACCAGTCATGCTAGCTGAAATTAACCGGTGGGGAGCTTGAAATGATAGCAGAGGTGCCAGCAGTAGCCTCTGCCGTTAACACCTTTGCGACAAACCCCTCGTGACTGCTCATTTTATTCATTAACCATTTGTTGCCTGGTGTTCACCTTAACACTTTAAGACCCCTGCTTCTATGTGGTTCCTGGCGCGTACCTCCCACTTCGCCTCTAGTCTCTTCTTCCGGCTTCTGACGGCAGTTTCGGTTTCGGAGTCGCCGGCGTCGCGGTGGTATCCGCCTTCACCCTACTGCTTTGAGCGGGTGGTAGACTAGGAGAAGCGGGGATTTACGACCTGAGGAGACCCGAGGAGAGAGAGTTGGGAAGTGAACGCGCTGCAGTGAACTGTGAGCCTAGCGGGCAGCGCGGGATTTGGGGGCGCTATCGAGCAAAACGGACCGTAATGGTCCGCAGTGGCAGCGCAGAGAGAGAGCCCCCCCACACAGCCGAAAAAACAGCAGAAAAACGGCGTAAGCAAGTACCGAGCACTGGGCAGACCCACTAAGGAGCCTGCCAGGACTGAAGTGGCGAGGGGAGAGCCATACCCTTGAAGATAGCGAGGAAACACAAAAGCCACATTAAGACAATGGTGGTGATTTCCCTAATAGTTGTGGACTCAGCCCAGAGACAATTTGCTGCTTGGAAGTAGTGAGTTCCTAAGGGTGAAGTGGGGGAGAAAAGCGCGGGCCCACAGAACAGAGGTAAGTGAAAAGATTTCTTTTTTTCTCCCTAATAATTGTAGTAAGTGTATTGGACATAGGGGTCTGTAATGCCCCTAGGAACTGTGGAATACTAAAAAAGTGAAGGAAAATTCCACCTTATAATTTTGTTCCTGTGGTAACTAGGCGTGAAGGGGAAGGAGAAAATGGCCCTGGGGAAAAATAAACCACGCAAAGCCCAGAGGAACTCTAAGAAAACAGGAAATAAGTCAAAGGGCGGTAGACCTAACGGAATTACCAAAAGACTTAAATAACGTAATAAGTGTTACAACAACACCTACTGGAAACAAAACACATGTGTTGAGGTCTAACCCGCCTTCAGGTACAATCCAACAGAACGTGCTGGTGCCCTCTAAGACAGCAGGTGTAAAAGGCGGGTCGTCAGTTTCGAAATCTATTAAAGACTTTCTGGGCAAGCACTTCAAAGGGAAAGAGACACCTGAAAAGGTTATGAATGCAGTGGAGTCTCCACAAATCAGAGGACCGGGCAATAAACTCGCCAACTCTGAATGAGACCAACTTTGATATCGCCACGATCCCGATGGAACCACGCCTGTCTTCCTCCACTCGGTTATTCCAGTGTTTAATTATTCAAGACATTGGAGTAGAGGTGGAGGAAGAAGAAAGTGATTTATTGAGTGAAATCCAGAGTGAAACCCAGAGCAAACCCCTGTGGGAAGAAGACTGTCGAAGGGGAACTAAGCCTCAATGTGAAAGAAAGACCGTTAAATGTCAATGCTGTCCATACGGATATATCGGATCTACCCCTGCATAGCCTGGAGGTGACTGGCTCCTCGAGTTTATCAATGCTCGAGGTTATGTTGATGCTCCAGAAAACCTTGCAGGGCATTCTAGAGGTGTCCGTTTTAAATAATGAAATCTTAGTCACAAAGTAACCAGTTTAAGAACATAATTGGGGAGCTGACGCAGATTAAAAGCCAAATACCTTCTTTAGTAAGAACTGTAGTGATTAATGTGGACAAGGGGGACGAACTGACAAGGGTGAATAGACCCAAAGAGGAGGATCCAACAGTATATATTTCCCGTTGCCGCATGATTATAAAAAGGTATGGCGAAAGGAGGTATTTCCCGAGGAGGAAGAAGGGGAAAAAGGCATGCATAAGTCAGGTAGCTAGACAACAGGAAAAGGGGAAGGAGGTAACCCCCGAGCTAAGGCCCAAAGACAAGGTAGGGCTGCCAGAAACAAAAAAGCTAACCTTTGCGGACATAGGAGCAAGCGCCCATAGACTTGAGGAACAAAGTAGGTGGGAATCGGGGGGGGGGTGGGGGGGGGGGGGAAACCTGGTAAAGAGTGTGAAACTTCCCCCAGTGGAAGTACCTAGGGAGAAAGGAAGAAGAGATTGCACCCGAAAGGGGGACAGACAAATCTATAGGGGCAGAGCCCAGTAACCCGACCCCGGGAAAGTCTGTAGGAGTTACAATAGGGGTAGAGTAGAAGTCAATACGGATAGAAGGGACGAAGGGATAGATGATAGACCAAAAAGTTCTCAGATAAATAGAAACGTGGATACTTGGCTATTCATAAGGTCCTTCTCCACTCAGCACTAATAAAAGTTGCAATGGAACAAACTGAAGCTGAGATGTTAAGGGAAGGAATTAGATTACTTAAGAGGATGTGATAATGGATATTCAAAGGAAACCATTCTTTAGAAACCATGCGGGGCTGGGAGAACGGCAAATAAAAATGATTACCGCGGGACTGGGAAATAAGGAAGCCCTGGAAATTACTATAATCCCTAAAATGATAGGGTGGGGGGGAGGAAGATGTTCTGGGTGGAAATAGGTATATAGAACTAGCCTATTTGGACTTTGAGGAAGAGGGGAACCTGAGTAACCTTGATTAGGAATGTGGGTCGTCGCGCAGCCTATCCTTGTCCTGGAATGTCAATGGGTACAAAAGAATACGGTTTCAGTAAGGTTTTAAAAATATCTTGGGGAAGACCGATATTCTATGCTTACAGGAGACTTGGCTGTGCGACGAAACCCCTGTCACTGAAGGTTTTACTCGCCATGTAACACCTGCAAGAAAAAAACAAGTAGGTAGGGCATCAGGTGGTCAGATGAGGTTGGTTTCCGCAAGGATAGTGCAGGATTTACATCTTCTTGAATGAAAGTGTAATTGGGCATTAGGTAACAGAGTGCTGACACCAAATAACATTGCAGGTGAGGGAGGCTTATGCATTATTAATGTATATGTACAGGAAGGGGGAAAAATGAGTATAAAGTGGAGTTGGAACACCTAAAAAAAGACTTGGAGGGTTTATGTGAAACCTACCCAAGAGATGTGCTTCTAATATTGGGTGATTTTAACCCTAGGCTAAATCCCCAAAAAATTGATGCTTGGCATAGCGAATTGATAAGAGCATAAAATATAGAGTTTGCAATGTTCACCAGTGGAGACATTCCAAGACAAGACGTGGAGCTTGGTCAGCTGCTGGGAGCAATGGGGCTGGTATGTGCAAATGGTAGTAAAGAAATGGACCGGCCCATAAGGCGCACCTTTAAAGTAGGACAGCAAATGTGCTCTATAGACTATATCTTTACGCAGGCATGGTGTTTCCACTTAATACAACACCTTGAAATACTCCGCGTAGAGGGTAGTCATCACTTCCCACTATGGATGGAATTGCAGGTAAATAGGGACCCACCAAGACAGTGTTACAAGTAGATACTGAATATCCAATGCGCCTTACAACCCGGATTAGCGAAGAATACATAAAGGAACTAAGCGCATTCCAGATATCAGTCAAGTTAGAAAATCTTACAGCAGGGGAGGATATATCCTGGTATGAGGATATAATAAAGCAACTTGTAGAATGTCTGAGGATAAAATCAAACCGGGAAACCAGAGTTCAGCAAGTAAAGCCAAATCCAATCTAAATAATAAACTATGGTTTGATGAAGAGTGCCGGAATGTAAAGGCCGCTATTAGGCAATACGAAAGACGCCTTAGGCGTAGATATGATACAGCATCATTAGAACTTAAGAAGCTGAGAATACATTTTAAGGCAACTATTAGAGAAAAAAAGATATTTTAAAGAAAAATGCTGGATGAATTTACTAGAGGCAATAGAAAAAAAAAATGTCAAAGGCTTTTGGAAAATGTTACAGGAATGTACTGGGAAAGGGGTAGGGACTATGCAAAGGGTAACCTATCTTGAGGAGATCTATGGCAAATGGCCAAGGGGGTGGGGGGTGGAAATACTATCAACCAACTGGCCAAGAGTCAGAGAAGAAGTTATAGGGCAGTTCTCCCCAGGCCATATTAAGACTGTAACAGCTGGATTCAATTTAACACTGGCTGCTGGCCCAGATAATCTACCTCCAGTCATTATAAAAACCAATCCAGAGTGGTGTGCAGAATTCCTCTCAAGGATGTTTTCGAGAATCTTAAATACAGGAATTATGCCTGATAGTTGGAAAGGGGAAATTATAAGACAGATACATAAAGGCGATGTAAATTCCCCTAAAAATGATCGCCTAATCTTCTGGATATTGGGGGGAAAAAGTATTCTCCAAAGTTATCCTAGGGCTACTGAAAGATTGGGCAGAAGAGAACTTGATAGTACCCCCCGAACAGGGTGGATTTAAAGAAGAGCATTCAATGGTGGACCACTGCTTTGCTCTCTGGGCGGTCGCGCCGAAGTCGATAGAGCAGAGGGGTAATCTTTACTGCTGCTTTGTGGACTTCCGTGCGGCATTCGACCTTGTGGGCAGGGAGCAGCTGTGGTCAACCCTGGTAGAATACAAAATACACGATGACCTGCTAGCCCTTACACAGGCCTTTCATTCAGATAACTTGGCCCAGGTAATCTTGGATGAGTAGGGAGGATTGTCTGGGAGGATCCAGATTGGAAGTGGCCTGAGGCAGAGGTGCGTACTAGCCCCCCTGCTTTTCTCTTTTGTTTATTGCACACCTGCCAATGAAATTAGGAGGCCAGAGGGGCTAGCCCAAAATTAGGCGGTAACCATATATCTTGCCTGCTATATGCAGACGACCTGGTGATTATGGACCAGACAGAGAGGTCTTCATAGAAAATTAAACGTGTTTAATGAATACTGCTTGAATAAAAAACTAGTAGTGAACATGGAAAAGACCAAAATATTATGTTTCGGTAAAAGAAAGTCTAGGTTCCCTTTGGTGCCTTGGCACAGTTTATTTAGAGAAGATAACCGAATATAGATACCTGGGAATATGGTTTGCGAGCAATCTGAAATGGTCTACCCATCTGGAGGCAATAAAAATTAGAGCATTGGCTACTGTGAAGGGTCTAAAAAGATTTAACAGCGTTTATGGTAAAATGCCAGATGGGCCGCTAATAAAGGCCTACTCAGCAATGGTTGCAAAAGCATCAGTGGTACAAGCAGTAAGAGTAGAGCTGGGACTCACTTCTTGGGCAGTAACTGCCAGCATGGCCCTAATACATTTTTGGCAGCGCCTAGGATCAGGGGAGTTTCAAAAAATATCTCCCAGTGGTGCAGAGGTGAAATTACCATTAGTGAGCTGTCCTGGGCATAAGAACCAAGAGCCTCTTTGAAAAAAGTATACGGAAGGCTGGGTCTAAAGTTATGCCAGCAGCTACGACATGCAAAAATAGGAAAAAAGGAAATAAGGTCTCAGGGAGCCGACCTGTCACGGACAAGTGATCGTGAGTATCTCTTGCGGAAAACGTCGGTGGCCCATATGATACAGGTGTGGGAATTAAAAGTGCAACAGTATCCCTATTTAAACAGGTTACCAAACTACCATTTAAGACGTGAGGTACTAAAAGTGAGAATGGGGTAAATAATGGGGTTACATATCTCATGATAAATGGCGATGGTAAATGTACTTGTATGTTAGGTACCCACTGTGATATTGTACATATTTTATTAGACTGTAGGTCGGTTTTAGATATACGAAAAGAGATTTTATGCCATATATTTAAAAAATATAGAATTATGAATAGGATGCAAGCTGCTAATCTTCTAGTGGAATTGAAAGAGTTAGATGTAGGCTGTGCTTTGGGGAAATTTATGTGCAAAATTAGGTTGTTTCTCCAGTGTATAGAGTAATAGGTGCAGCAGTTCACCCAGTATAAAATGAGTATTTTTTTTAAACTAATTTTTTATTGAAACAAAAAAAGTCAGCATCCAATAGTCATTCGATACAATTTAAAATCAATACATTGGGCATTACATCATGAAAATATATATCAAGGATCATTGCGGCGTTGGGGTCCAGCCTTGTCCATGGCCATATCGGCTGTGGGGGAACTACAGATTTCACCCCTATAAGTATTCCATTTTCTCCACTTCTTATCCCATTTCTTGGGACATCCTCTGGCCTTGTATACAGTTTTCTCCGCAATCATGCATCTGGCCATTACTGCCACCCATCCCATCAGTAGCTGCACCCCATTGCATCGCCACTGCGCGCTTCACCAACAGAAAACCCAAAGCCACCCACTGGAGATTTATTTACGACAGGTCTGTGGCGCCCCATATGTTGAGGAGCCCCTCTTTAGGCGACAAGGGGACTGGCTTTCACAGTGCATCGGTCATTTTTCGGGTCGCTCTCTCCCATAGTTGCTTTATTACAGGACAGTCCCACAGGATATGATAAAAGGAGCCTGTAAGTCTACATCCTCGAAGACCGAGATCGTTGGGACGCCTGCCTATCTTAGCTTAGAGGGGGGCAGACATATATGCCCTATGTAGGACTTTCAGCTGGATCAGTCTGAATCGATGGTTGATCGCAGTTTCCTGGGGGACATCAGTGCCGACCTCCATTCGTCATCTTCTAGGTGTCCTACATCCCCCTGCCACTTGTCTCGCAAGGTCTGGAAGGAGTCAGGCATGTTGTTACATAGTTTGCGGTAGGTGTGATATTGCCTTAGTCTGAAGGGGTTCTGAGAGCAATCTGTCCTCTAGGGGTGAGGCCACTGGAAGGGAGGAAATATCAGATATGTTTGTGAGAATAGCATGTTTAATTTGAAGGTATCAGAAGGCCTCGCCCTGAGTTAGAGCGTGTTTCTGTTGAAGGTCAATTTCCCTTTGTGAATCATGTCACCTAGTGTGGATCTGCCCATCTTGTCCCATTTATCAAAGCCCATTTGGTAACAAAGGGAACTGTGTTTTTGGGAGTGGTCTTGGTGAAAGTGTCAGACCACCCCATACTCTTATTGGCACAGTGCCATACAGCTATTGTCTGCATCATGGGACCTACGTATCGATTACGGGGAGGTTTACCATACAGGGCACCCAAGTATCCCTCTCGTCCTGTCTGGTAGCGCTCCAGGTGAAAGGCCGGTTTGGTAGGTGACCCATAGGGCCATTGATTAGTGGCCCCTAGTTGGGAAGCCCAGTAGTAAAGGCTCATATTTGGTAAGGCGATACCCCCATCATACCGCCCCTGGGTGAGTTTATGGAGGGCTATACGGGGTGTCTTACTGTCCCACAACAGGAGGCGAAGGTCTCCCTCTAAAGTGCGAAAGTAGGAATCGGCCACAGGAAAGGGGCAGTTATGAAGGACATATAGAAACCGCGGACGCGTCAAAATTTTAACGAGAGCTGCCCTGCCGCGGAGGGACAATGGTAATGAGCGCCAATGGGATATATCACTGTGGAGCCTCTGTAACGAGCCCTTTAAATAATGGTCCTAGAATATTTTGGGATCTGGGGTAACAAAGATTCCGAGGTATTTAAAGCCATTTTGGGCTACGGCAATAGAGTATCCTCACGGGAGGGTGGGCGGAGGACCATGCAAACAGTAGAGCACTGATTTGGACCAGTTGATCGAGAAACCAGAATATTTCCCGAAATTGGTGATGACATGCAGCAGACTATTAATGGAAAACCTAGGGGATGAGACGAGGACAAGGATATTGTCGGCATGAAGGGTGACTTTATCAATAGTGTCCTCATTCCACCGAAGACCCTGATAGAGAAATCTGTTCGAATCCAGTGGGCTTATGGTTCTAAGGTGAGTGCAAATAACAGCGGGGAAAGGGTCAACCCTGTCTGGTCCCCCTGCAGAGCTCAAATTGTCTGGAAGTGAGGTTATTGACTGGTACCTGACCCAGCAAGTCTGTATAGAGCAGTCTGATCCATTGAATAAATCTAGGTCCGAAACCATAGCGTTCTAGGACTTCAAAGAGGTAAGACCACTCTATCGAATCGAACGCCATTGTGGCGTCCAGGGACAGTATTGCGGCATCCTCTTGTATATATGGCTGCCACCCCAGACCATTATTCATCCTACGGAGGTTCAGGGCCATATTACGACCGGTAGGAAACCCGATTGATCGTAGTGTATTAAGGAGGGGAGAACTGTAAGGAGTCTAGTAGCTAGGAGTTTAGCCAGAATCTTAACTTCGGCACTTATTAATGAAATTGGCCTATAGGAGCCGCAGTCCGTAATTGGTTTAGTTGGTTTGTGAATCATGACAATGGAGGCCAGCCGCTGATCGAGCGTCAGGCTGACCCTGTCGCTGCACTCTTCAAACATATTTTTTAGATGAGGGAGTACCCCCTGGGCCATTCCGTTCAGAAATTCAATGGAGACTCCGTTAGGTCCCATAGTCTTGCCTGATTTTATGGCGAAAATCGCGTTCCCAATTTGTTCAACCGTGAGGTCCGCCTCCATTTCCTCCCTATCAATCTCAGAGAGAGTGGGCAAGTGCATTTTGTCGGAGTTGCCGAGATTTCTCCGCTGTGTATTGCGCCCTAGCCGAATAAACCTGTTCTAGGTGGTCCGCAAAGGCTTCTGCTACCTCCTGGGGGTCAGTGATCTGTGTCATCTGGGCAAACAAGCAGTGGGACCCATTTGGCGCCTTGTTCGCGTCGTCCAAGCCAGCATTTTGCCCGCTCTGTCGCCCAGTTCATAGACTCTGTGGCGAGTCTTAAGGAGTTTAGCTTGTGCCTTTTCCTGGGCTAGTGTTTTGTATTCAAGCTGTTTAGTTTGGAGACGGTTAGCCGTATCTTCGGATGGATTGTCGTTATAGGCCGATTCTAGGCAAAGTAAGTCGGTTTCAACCTGGAGAAGCTGTTCATTCTGATTGTTTATGTACCCGGCTTTAAGAGCCAGTGCTCTACCCTTGATAACCGCTTTATAAGCCTCCCAGACTGTGACAGCCGACTGCACAGATCCAACATTCTCTGCAAAATAATACTCTGTATGTTCAAGCAGGCTGTCCTTAATGTCAGGGATTTTCAGGAGCCATGGGTTTATAATTATGGGTCCTCGGGTGACTTGGTGGTATGTGAGCTCAACAGCAAGAGGGGAATAGTCCGAAATGCCCCGAGTGAGTCCCCTTGGATGTCGAAAGAACCCAATGTCAGTCGTAGGGCAGAAGAAATAGTCTATACGCGACATACTGTTGTGGGCATTTGAATAGTGTGTGAAGTAGGAAGTGTCAGGGTGATAGTTTTGCCATATGTCCTTTAATCTGATCTCCTGTGTGAAGTCCCTAAGGTCCGATCCCAGCCTATGGGAGCTACGCTGGGGGGTGTCTGTCAATTTCATCATACATTGTCATGTTGAAATCCCCACCTATAATCAGCGTGCCTTGTGGGAGGTTTAGTAGTAGTCGTTCCAGGGTCTGCACTGCCTCCCTGCCAGTGCCGGTGGGATGTAGACTGAGACCACATTCAGCTGTCTCCCTTCCCAAGTGGCCTCCACAGTTGCAAATCAACCCTGAGGGTCAGCCCACATCTTTGTGCATGTGAGTGCGAGGCTCTTCTTGATCAGAATACCAGTGCCTCAGGACCCAGAAGTGAATCCTGCATGAACCAGCAGTTTATTCCCCCCTCGTTGAAGTGCCTGACGGGTGTTGCCCATCAGGTGTGTCTCTTGTAGTAAGACTGTCGGGTGCTTGACGCTTGAGATACTGCAATACTACCCCCCTCATTTGTTACCAAGGCCATTAACATTCCATGTCATGAGGGTGAGCGCCCTATCCCGGGAGTGTGTCATGTTGGTGTTCGGGGAGAAAAGTGGTTGGAGATCCCTCCCAGGGGTGCCCCAGTCTCTCTAGAGGTCATCAATACTAATGGAGATGTAATTTGGAAGAGACCCAGGAGGGAACAAGGAAGTCCAAACCGTGGAACCATCGGGCCCCGTGGGGCCGGACCCTGCTGACCATTGTGTCCCAGAATAAGGAAGACTCTGCGTTTAACAAAAAGAAAAAGAACCAAGAATTGAAACCATGTTGCCTCCCACCCCCCTTCCCGTCCCCCACCCTGCCCGCAGACCTTAAACTATCTACACCCCCACTCGGCAGAGTGCCTGTCGCCCTCCCAACCATTGACTGGGTACCTGGTGAGCCGGTGGTGCCTCTTGCCTTTAACCAATGTGGTTACGTAGGTAAGTTATAATCATATCATGACATTTTAGTGTGCACAGTAATATCTGCATAAACATAGCTAGAACTGTTAAAGTATCAACATTTGGGTGTATATATAGAAAACCTCAAGGAAGGCGGGGAAGAGTTTTAGGCATAGAGGCGTTGCCTGGAGCAGGAGCTGTGCCAGTAAGTTCAGCATCCGTAATCACATTCCCATCCAATACTCCAAGACTGTCTAAAGTGGCGGAAGGACATCACTGATCTCATTTAGCTGTTCCTGGCTCCCCAGCCCAGGGTCTTGCGGAGAACGCTCCTCGCGGCCCTGTGATTGTTCGAAGACCTTCCTACCTGGCGCCAGCCCTCTAACCACTCCCATGCTTTGTCTGGAGAGAGAAAAAAAACAGGCCTTACCCACCGATTCAATTCGCGATTTCGCCGGAAATAGCATGGAGTACTTAATGTTTTTGTCTTGCAACGCCTTTTTTACTTCTAGGAAGCTGGGCCTGTACTTTCATCGTAAAGTCGGGGGAGAAGGTGATATGGGCATCTTCCAGTTTCAATGGCGTTCCCGCCCGTGCCGTTTGGAGGATGACATCTCGAAAGTTAAAGACTCTTGCAATAATTGGGCGTGGAGGGGCTCCCGGTTTAGGCCTGCCGCCTGGGACTCTATGTGCCAGTTCGATCGAGCAGTAACTGGAGACGTTTGGGCTGGAGATGTTTCAGAATCAAGTCCTCGACCTAAAGATCCACCGCCGGCCCTTCCAGCCGTTCCGGAACACCTAGGTTTCGGATGTTGTTCCGTCTTGCCCTCTCTTCATAATCATCCAGGAGTTCTCCCATTTGGCGCTGCTGTTTTTGGAGTTGGGCCACTTGCTGCTGAAGCGTGGAAGTGTCATCTATGAGAGCTGCGGTTTTGACCTCAACGTCTTTAACTTTAGAGTCCTTTTTATGAAGATCCGCACCTAGTAGCTTGACCTCAATGTTCAGAGTCTATGCAAGTTTCTAAGGAGGATCGAACCCCAGCTATCACCTCCATTACATCTTCTAGGGTTAAGGCCTTCGCTGCGGGCGGGGAGGGTGTTAGGTTTGAGTTCCCGTCTGGAGTTGTCTCTTTGCTCCCCCCCCTTTAGCTGCCCAGGAGAGCTTAGTGATCTCTTTCTGAGTGGATGGTCTGTGTCCCCTGTTAGAGGCCATATGGGAGGTGTATAAACGCCCGTGAGAGTGGACAGTTATGCAGTGGGATGACCACTATGTGAGCAATTGTGGAGCCGCTGAACCGCTCCCTCACCAGAGATGCTTATCTGGGCACCCCGGAGTTAGGAGCCTTCAGTCTATGGAGCCCCTTCACAGGCGTCGTCTTCGCCTGAGCTTGCGTTGTATCTTCTATTGATAGTGTGCACGTTTTGGGCACCGCAGCTTGTGCCCTGTGGAGTGTGGTGCCACCGCTCCAATGACTGGTTGCAGGCCGAAGGCGCATGGGTGGGCCTTGGTATCTACTTCCACCAACCCCGGTTGTGGCGCCCGGTCTCCAGTCTCCAGTCTCCAGTCTCGAAATCAAGCTGCCCCTGGCTGTGACCCCCGCGCCCTCGGACGTCTGTGGGTGTGGCTGCGCAACGCAGGCAAGTGGGGGTCCAGTAGGTCAATCACCACCACTATCGGCGCAGGCCCATTCACTGCAGCGGTCGCACAGGTAGGCCCAGATTCAATCGCCCTCGAATCCAAAAATGCCCTTTCCTCCAAGGGGAGGGGGGAGGGGGGAGGGGGGTCCTCGACTGCCTCAAAGAGCGGGAGGCCCAGCCGTCGCTCCGGCCTGTGAGTCACTGGTGCGGTTTGGGTGTTGGATGCGCAGGCCCCAAAGCCGGGGGACTCGTGTAGAAGCCGCTCCGACCTCAGATGCTGGAAGTCATTTCCCCACCGTACTGCTGCTGCGTGGCCTCAGAGGGATGCAGCGTCCTTCAGCTTGCAGGGGGAGCCACCAGAAGCACTCCAGAGGAGGCAGCCTTTGAATGTGACCCTGCCCAGGCACCCTCGTCCACGCTCCGGTCTCGGCAGGGCCTCTACGCGATGTGAAACTCCGCTGTGCCTGTCTCCATCTTGGGAGACGCCGGGTTCGCCGCTTCACCGGGCTCGTTTTCCCCCTGAGTGCCGCTCGAGGCTGTCACGCTGGAATACGACTGTGCACAAGGGGTATGCCATGAGGATCTCCCGGTTATAGGGGGATCCTACGCCTAAGAACGGATCGTTGTGGTGGATTTACAGGCGAGGGCCGGGGAGGCACTCTAACTAGCGACCGTTCACGCCGCCTGCTCAAATGAGTGTATTTTTAAAGGTTAATAGTAATGTATCGTATTTTGGAAGGATTGTATATATATGATTGAAACCATTGTGATTTTAATATTTTTCGGAAGAAGTCTGACTGGCACTTAACCCCTTTCCTGTTGGTTACATTCCCCCACTGTGCTATGCGAGGTGGCGCGCGCAGCGCCCCCATGCTCATGACGAGCTCAGCTCGTCATGAGCTACAGTGCTCCTGTGCTCATGACGAGCTGAGCTCGTCACGGCCACACCAGTTTCTTTAGAATGTTCAGCAAAGCAGGGGAATTAGCCCAGCGTGCGAGCGTTCTAAAGGCCATGACGAGCTCAGCTCGTCATGAGCACCAGAGCACTGTAGCTCATGACGAGCTGAGCTAGTCATGAGCACCGGAGCACCGTAGATCATGACGAGCTGAGCTCGTCATGAGCATGCAAGGGGTTAAAGGAACTGGGCTTCTCTTAGTGCAATGATTATGAGCTGCTTCATTTTTTTAATAATATATTATGTAATGTGTTTTGATAAAGGTTTATAACATGTAAAGTGTATACTTTTATGGTTGTAACAAACCAAATAAAGTTTTATTGACTAACTGACCATTCACCATTTTCCTACTGGGTTTTGGAGCATAGAGGCAGGACTGGCCGTAGCGAGCATAAAGTGTTTCCCCAGGAGGCTGAAAGGGTTGTGGGCTGGTTTGGCAATGGTGGGGGCCGGTTTGGCCGTGGAGCTGCAATATCATCCGCCCCCAGTACCAAACGTACAGTGCCCCCACTCATGCATCCTCTGCTCCACCAGGGGCTGGTCCAACAAGATGGCCAGGGCTGCTTTGAGTTCCCAGTCCAGCAACATGTAACGAAGCAGTGGATAATCTATTCCAGACTTCAGTGGGAATTCAACCATCAATTTTTGACAATTTGCTTGGTTATATTTAAAACTGCTAGTGCCTTAGAGACGTCTTAGGTTGCCAGAAAAATGCAAAACAGGAATACATTAATACTGTACATAAATGCAGATTATGCCAGGTTTGTAAATCCAGAAATCAACTGAAGTTCCCAAATTGAGGGGGTGGTTATGTTGTGGGCATTGGTTTAACGCTTTGGCAGCAATGTTCCGATCAACCTTTCTGAACCACACAAGTAGAAATAGCTTTACAAAGAACGCAAAGACTTCTATAAAAAAAAGTCCTAACATTAAGTAATGGAAACATTACAATATGCCACCAAACGCCTTCCAATGGATTGCAATTAGTATACCTAAGCAGCCCCTTAACCCTGAAAGACTTAATATTTCAGTTAACTACTCTTCGCTAGATTTGCAAGTATGTCATGTACCCGCATGCAAATGAGATATAACTGCAGGCTATGACAAAAAAGAGCATACTCAATCATGGAATGGTTCTTATTTACGAGCTTGGTCTGGGATTATCTTTAAAATACAAGGAGCCAAAAAAGCCCACTGTAATTTTGCAATAAAAGAGAAGGGAGAGGATTAAATTAAGTGTCATAGAATTTTATTTTAATTTTAAGTGTTCCACAGTTCAAAAATGCATCCCAGTATGGGGAGCTGAAAAAGTCCTCTGTAATTGTACCCTAAAAGAGAAGGAAGGAGAGGGGTAAATTACGTGCCATAGAATTTTAACTTTGATCCTTTAAGTATTTCAGTCCAAGAATGCATCACAGCGTCAGTCATTTAATACATTCCTCTCTTTGGAGGGAAGATCTCGAGCACTGGCTTCTGGCTAATTCGATTTTCTGCAACAGCAAAAAAACGGACTTGTGGCACATTTTGTTCACTTTCTTAGACGTTTTTCTGTCGCTCTGCTTTGATTTGTGAAGGTAAGATCTTATGGGACTTGCTCCATCCCGTATTTTCATCTGCTAGATGCAGCGTTTTGAGTATTCTCCTTAGGGGTTAGTATGTCGAGAACAATTTTTCTGATGCAGATCTCAGTGAGTATTTTGGAAAATAAAATATTACTTTTGCAGTGACTCACATTTATAACGATGCATGAAGCTGTAATCTGAAGGGAACATGAGGCATTGGCCACTTTGTTTCATACCTATCAAATGACGTTTTTTTTTCAGATGTACAGATGGCTCTCAGCCACAATTACAGCTTTTTGGTAATAAAATAAAATAAAAATACTGGCCTAAGCTAGAAAACTAATGGGGGGATGCTGCATGCCATTTAAATGTATATTTGATGTGAAGCTGCAAACTAGTGTTTTAGGTACATTACTATTTTCTTATAATTCTAAAATAAGATGTGCATGCAGTCCTACCATTAATTACATCCATATCAAGTATTGCTTACAGGTTGTTTATTAAAACAAGGATGCCCTTTTTCTGCATGATCAGAATTATGTGACTTTGTTTTAGTCTTTGAAGTGCCCTATTTTGGCTGCGTTAACTCTAAAGTATCTGTATATATCTTCTACCACTTTGATGCTTTCAACATCACAGAAGAGCAATCTTTTTGTATTGCAGATGCTCCTTCTATTATGCCTGTGATTCTGAAGAGGAATACAATCTTTAGGGAAGCATCATCTGTTTTATGATGTCTTCTGTTATGTATTAATATATCCGCAGTAAGGGTCTTTGCGATGGTGTGGATGGCCACAAACTAGTAGTACATAGGGGAAACTAAAGGGTGTAGAAAAAGGTATGCCCTGTAGGGGACCTTCCATTCCGACCTGGGATTTTCAAATTTCATCAACCCTTTTGAAATCTAACCTTCCCCAAAGAACAGTGATTTAAAAAAAATGAAAGCCTAGTATACCAGGCCTGCTATACTTTTAAAACGTGATACAGGCCTCCAAACTCCCCATAACACTTGAAATGTTGTGTAATTAGGGATTTGATCGAAGAATGGTCCAGGCATACTCACAATACCTCAAACAACCAAAGAGTGACTCAGCTAATGTGATTAGTAATTAATTGTTATTTTTTTTTTGACCGTCTGAACAACTCAACTCAAGGGCAGGCTGTTCCTACTGGCAACAAATAATAAAGCAAAAATTAGGCAAAAAACTAACGTACCATACCCACGTGAAAAGAAAAAACATTTTCTTTTAAAAGAACCCTCACTCGCCACTAGTTGGTGACATGCTTCATTGTTGGGTTCCCGCTGGGGTGACCGAATGTCTCCCCAGCGTTCTACTACGCCTGGTTACAGCGGAGCTGGTTCGTGTTGTGTGCAAACAGTGAAAAAACTAATAAGTGATTCCTAACTGTGTATGATGTTAAAAAATGCGTAGTTGTAACCTGTATACATTTTAATATAGGCCAACCAGCAATGGGTTAAAATTGGTGAAAGAAGCGGACTACTCAGGGTTCTATTAATTGAAACCAGTGTCCTCTTATGTGATTGGTCAACATGTTTCTGCTACTTTTAGCATTTTCGCTCAGCATTCGTCAGGACCTCTAAGCGATCCTCCGGTGGTATGCACGCGCTAAGGTGCACCCTACCGTGAGGGTCTTAGTGTGAAAAATTAACAATTTACAAATATATTACCCGTGGGGCCTCACCTGACTTCTCTGGGGCCTGTTTCCTGTAAAAACGGGAGAAACAAAGGAAAAAATAGACATGATACAACGTACCAACATATAACAACCTGCAAACGTGTATCGTTATTAACAGGTATCAAATACAAGTCTGTCATGCAGCGTGTTTCACCCTTGTTGTCATACTATGTATATCACCCTTCACCATATTAGGCTCCCGTACGGTAATATGGCAGCTGTTTTATGCCTCATGATGTGCTCATGTCCCTTGCGCCATTTAGACTAGTGGTGCTGGGTAAAAGTTTCCCGCTACTTCCAGGAAAGTGTAATGTTGTACTTTTTTATATCGTACTTAAAAGTCCCAGGGAGACAACCTTATCTACCCCTGGTACATTATTTCCTCGGTCTGATAAGGGCTCGTGCCTGCACCCCTTAAAGTCGTTAACCTAGGTTTGCGACTAATTAAAAACATGGAAGATCGTAGCCCAGTTAAAACCACTCACTGTTTTAGAAGCGTGTTCGCGCTACATGAGCTCAAGCGGCTAGGGTAACCTTCACGCCGTGCACTACTCACTATCTGGACAAAAGACATACACAAAACGACATGCAGTGGACTATATTAGAACATCTTAGTACCGATACTGAAAACAGACTGTTCGAAAAAGAACAAAGGTGGATTTATCGTTTGGCGACCCATCAGAAAGGCCTAAACTATGATATCCCCTGGGGAACAGTAATGAAACGTTTATACCGGTAATGAGACTGGGGAACAGTTATGAGACGTTGATGCCAGAAGTGACGTTGATGCCAGAAGTGACAGAAAGAGGTGTCTTGCACAGCGTGAGGATATGTAACAGTTATGACATGCATACTGTCAAACATATCACATTTGTTCAAATTTCTTCCAATTTATTACATCAAGTCTTACATGAACTACCTGCTAGTAGAGGAACACTGTAATACAAAGAGGGTAAAATATGTGACACTTGGGACCTACAGGAAGTGCACCTACTGAGAATAAATTGGCTTATTAGCTGATAGATATATACTTCTATTCAGAGGGATTTGTCTGTTTGACACATCTAATAAAGCATTCTGGTTGAGAAAAAAGAAAAAACTATGGGTTTTTCTGACAATAAGCAAATGGAGAACCCAGTGATAATCAAGGCCCGACTCTGTTATAAAAACTGCGGTCCGATTGTTCAACCGGCTGGTTGTCTCAATATTTAGGATAGTTTGTTTTCTGTATTTCAGACATGGCGGGGACTCTAACAAAGTATTACTATCACACGTCCCCTTTAAGCATTTATAGAAAGATGCTGTTGACATGACCCACGTGACCGGAACTACTTGCTTAATACTTGCACGACCTGGCGGTTTTTTACCGTTCAAGCCATCGGCAGCGCTGCATTTAGGTAGTCTGTGGGGAGTCGCCTGCTAACAAGTAAACTGGGTCATAAACTACTTATGAGGGTTGTTGTTCCTTCTTTTTCCAGAAATAAGATGGCAACAAAAATTTCCCTATCTCGCTAAACACAGATGGAGCGTGGCGTGAAGGTTACCCTAGCCGCTTGAGCTCATGCAGCGCGAACACGCCTCTAAAACAGTGAGTGGTTTTAACTGGGCTATGATCTTCCATGTTTTTAATTAGTCGCAAACCTAGGTTAACGACTTTGTTTAAGGGGTGCGGGCACGAGCCCTTATCAGACCGAGGAAATAATGTACCAGGGGGAGATAAGGTTGTCTCCCTGGGACTTTTAAGTACGATATAAAAAAGTACATAATTTCGCTTTCCTGGTAGTAGCGGTAAAGTTTTACCTGGTACCACTAGTCTAAATGGCGCAAGGGACATGAGCACATCATGAGGCATAAAACAGCTGCCATATTACTGTACGGGAGCCTAATATGGTGAAGGGTAATATACATAGTATGACAACAAGGGTGAAACACGCTGCATGACAACAGACTTGTATTTGATAATACCTGTTAATAACGATACATGTTTACAGGTTGTTATATGTTGGTACATTGTATCATGCCTGTTTTTTCCTTTGTTTCTCCCGTTTTTACAGGAAACTGGCCCCAGAGAAGTCTGGTGAGCCCCCACGGGTAATATCCGTGAGTAAATTGTTAATTTTTCACACTAAGACCCTCACGGTAGGGTGCACCTTAGCGCGTGCATACCACCGGAGGATCGCTTAGAGGTCCTGAAAATGCTGAGCGAATATGCTAAAAAAAAGCAAACATGTTGACCAATCACATAAGAGGACACAGGTTTCAATTAATAGAACCCTGAGTAGTCTGCTTCTTTCAACAATTTTAACCCATTGCTGGTTGGCCTTTATTAAAATTAATACAGGTTACAACTACGCATTTTTTAACATCACACACAGTTTGGAATCACTTATTAGTTTTTTCACTGTTTGCACACAACATGAACCAGCTCCGCTGTAACCAGGCGTATTAGCACGCTGGGGAGACATTCGGTCACCCCAGCGGGAACCCAATGATGAAGCATGTCACCAACTAGTGGTGAGTGAGGGTTCTTTTAAAAGAAAATGTTTTTTCTTTTCACGTGGGTATGGTAAGTTTTTGTTTTTTGCCTCATTTTTTGCTTTATTAATATTTGCTGCCAGTAGGAACAGCCTGCCGTTGAGTTGTTCAGACTGTCAAAAAAAAAATTATAATTACTAATCACATTAGCTGAGTCACTCTTTAGTTCTTTGGTTGTTTGAATTATTTGAAAATAGGGGTACAGGAGTGACTGTTATAACCCTGACTCTCTTGTTGTTTAGATTGTATACTCACAATACCTACAGTGTTGTTGAATGGAGGGGGATATAAGTTGGTGCCTTTTTTCTTTGCTCTATGCGTACGGTATGACTTTGTCCAACGATCCTGGATTTGAACTTTGTGCCCTGCTGTAGCCCTTGGTATCCCCTGTTTGAGGGGTTAGTCTCTTTTTAGAATTCTCCTTGTGCGCATTTGGGTTCTACATAATAAACAAATCCCATCAGGTGGGATCAAACCCATTGCCACATTAGTAGAATTCCCCTCAGTTTTTTTTCTTATTTGACATATTGGCATTAGTTATGTAGTCACCATGACCACCAACAGTTCCCATTTGACAGTGAGTATGGCCACGCTCACTCACTTTATGGTGTTCGACTACAGTCCATAAGGGTGTTCATGTAACTGACCTTGAATCAGGAAAAAAAAATCCTTCACTAACCTAACCTATTTATCAAATTTATTTAAGCATTACAAAAATGTTATTTTGCAAATACTTTACTAAACTACTTACGATACAAATCTTCTCAAAGCAGATCAAAGTATTCTTTATATTCTGTACTAAACAATAGATTAACTGTCAAATTTGCATACAATATGCATTTTAATTCTCCTGTTATTTTTGTCTTTCAGAGGGAACAGAAGGGAAGGAAATCCTGGGGCCTGAAGCTGAACTAGATGAAGCTGGATGCATAGGTAATTAGCTTCCATAATCACTGTAATGTCAGTCGCGATGAATGCTTCTTTAACAGGATTATAAAAACTTTAACCAGTCCCAAGAGGTAAATTGCAAAATGTGTTTAAGAGGTTAATTATGTAGGATGTTAACTCAGAAGTGCTGTTTGTGGCAGGCTCAGTCTAATAAAATAAATACGCAAATGATACAATTCCACAGTGCACTGATGCACTGGGTACCGTTGTAACAGTCCCTTCTCAGTCCGGTACTAGATTTTATTCCTATGTTGCAAATAATACGTAATATAAGTATTACTACCTTCTCATGGGGGCCCCCGCTCCTTGTTTCCTTATATGGTAGATGGGCACCACAACCAATTATTTGGTTCTAGAAAAACACAAAGAAAAGTACCAGTTTGATCTTTGCCAAAAAGAAAGCAACCCAGACCGATCCAACTAAAACCAGCCCTTTTTAGATTCAAATATTTCTTAATAGGAAACGTTATAAACTTACTAATTATAACTACCAGGAAGAAATTGGGATTTACAGCCGTTCAGTTTTCCATCCGAGTGAGCAAAGCAAACAAAATGTTTAAAAGAAATGTAAACTACTATGTAAAATATCTAATGCAGCGTTAAACTATGTCCGTTCACACGAGCATTTTATGAACTGGTTCTCCTAGACATGTTGGACTGGTACATTAAGAATGTGGATTGGAAGGTTACTGCAACAGAAATGTTAAAGCTTGGACATTATCACAATGCACAAAATTGATGCTACTCCTAGGTCCAGTAAGCAGATAAAACAATAGAGGACTTCTATTACCCAGCCCCTTATCAGAACAATTTGACTTTATGAAGAACTACCATGGCTACATGATTTAAACTTCGATAAACTGAGTGAGCCAGGTGGAAGAATGACTGGCCTTAAACTTCCAATTTTGCAGTAGTTAAGGATAGAGTCCTAAATATGAACAGCATTGGAAGTCGATTTTTAGTTATTCTAGGAGAGGTGTGCTCCTTAGAAATCGTATTTAAGAACTGGTCAGAACAGAAATCATGTGGAACTGTTAGTCTTACATCTTCAATGCATAAGCACAGACCCACAAAGCATTTTCTTAAGCCATTTTAGGAATGCTTCCACTAATGGAAGCGCACCTAACCGTAAATGTGCAAATGGAGACTATCGCAATAGAGCTGTCGGCCTAAGCTGATTTTCATTTTACAATTTTCCCAACTCTTCTTAGAGTTTAAGATGAATTCAAAGTTTGCTTTCTCTACCCACGTGCAGTACTTCAGCTGGAGAATCCCCAAATCTGATTTGGCCATTTTATTGAGTGCAGCCTACACGGAGAAAAGGCAGAGTGTGCTTGACTGGTTTGATTGTCCCCAATCAGTGCCCTCAGCAGTGGGCAAGTCACTCCTCCCCTGCCCTAGACCCGACCCACACGCCCCCAACCAAACTTGCTGCTTTCCTATTTTGTTTTTGCTTCTTGCACTGCAAGAAAGCTGTGGGGCGACGCTTTTCCACCCTAATGGTGAGCCACCCCTGCTGGGGAGGCATTCAGCATAGGACCACATTATGTGTTCCTCCGAATAGCCAGATTCCGAAATTTGACTTACTTGGACGGAGGAACTTACCGGGTGCTGTTGCTGTTGTCAAACACCATATCGCCATTTTGCCCCTGCTAGCCAGCTGGCCTCCCCGTATCCCAGGAGGGATTGACCGCCCCGCTGCGTAGTTACAGCTTGCAGCACCCGCTTCGCGGGTGCCGCTGCGCGGCGTGAGGTGTGGGGTAGAGGCCGGCGGACTGCTGTGGAAGGAGGAGGAGGTAACACCAGAGCCAACTGAGGGCGTGAGCTGCAGGGACTCTCAAGACCAGGAGTCCCTGCGCTGCACAGGTGTGCATGGCCGCGCCCCCAGCAAGACACGCCCCCCAGCCGCAACGCCCCTTACAAATTCAACGACAAGTCGCTCAGCGGGACGCGAGCGGGACGCCTAGCGAAGCCTGGGCTAAGGGCGGGCCCTCTGTGGCCCTCAGAGGCCAGAAGAGGCTGGGCTGGGCCACGAACCCTGGTCGGTTATACATAGCTCCTCGTTGCTATTACTGCTAGGATGCACGGGTTATGTCCTGCCGTGAAACCAGAAGTATGGCCGCTGCAGGAGTTAAAAAACTTACTGGAACTTTGGACGATTTCATCACTCGCACACATGCGTTAATCGACGAGGGAATAATACTAATGGATAGGAGAGTCTCCCAAGACCTGGCCATGGCCAAGCGCTCCTCCCTGGGCCTTATTGCACAGGCACAGACACCTAACACTGATTCTCGGTCAGATATACAGGCCCTAGTACATAGTTCAGGAGAGACTGGGGATCTTGACGCTTCAAACACTGTACAGGATTTGGAGGCTTCACCTAACCTCAATATCTTAACCGAGAGTGGAGCGCAACAAAGTGAATCAAATACCTCTAACATCATATCCGCTACAAATGAAAGGTGCCGGATAGAAGGGGCAATCCCTAAGCAGAAACGTAAGGTCAATAAACCGCGCATTCCTAAAGGAAAGAACGTTCAAATCCTCCCTAACCTCCCTAATACGGATAGATTGCCAGCAGTCTTACCCAGTCCCATAGAGGTACCGCATTCCACCAAGGTTGGTTTACCCTTGAGCCTTCCAGACGACACTATCATTGACCAAAGTCTGGAAGAAATCTTGGAGCTGAGTGGGGAAGTAGGTAATTTAGTAAAATCACCGTCACATGAGGGGAACGGTTCAAGCATGAATAACACCACCATTTTTAATATGCTAAAAGAATTGCTGGAACCCATAGAGGCTAGATTACGCTGCCTGGAAACTTTTCCAAAAAACATACATAAAGATATAAGTGCTCCTAGTTTCACCTTAAACAACAAAACCGCCCAGGCCACCAACCCACCTAAAACGGCCAACAAGCCTTCGGTGGGTGTTAATAAAACGCTGGAGACCAAAAATGTGGCGCCCAAGAAACCTAGTAACACCCCAAACCAGGCTGGCACCAAGACAAAGCCCTCTGTAGCTGATCAAACTAAGAAAATAGATCCAACCCAGAAAACAACTAAAAATAATTCAACCCCTCAGGCTGCAACGAGTGATTGCTTATCTCAGCCTCCAACTCTTGACGCAACCGACAGAGCTAAGGGCATGGCCCGTAGAAATATCCACCTTCCCCCTGATGCCTGTCCCTATGTGGTCATTCTCACTGGTGTCACCGAAATCCCTACATCAGAAGTAGAATCGTACCAGGCCCTTAAAAACAAAGTATGTCACTGGCTATCCAGAAATTATCCTCTCCCGCCAAACATACAGAGCAATATCCTAATGATAGAGAGAGCTCCGTGGGTAGGAGGCAACAGAAAAAACCTTCCAGGGGACTGCGTCGTGGTCACTTTCGAGAATACGGAGGTTGTAGAATTCATCTGTAGTAGTGGAGCCCCTAGATATCAGGTGAGCACGGTGACTGCTAGACCTCTTTCCTATTTTTATCTCCCACAAAATCAAGTCGATAACCATTGGAGCTGGTTAAAAGGACCACATGACCGCAAACCCAGACAGAGATTCAACCCCCCCTGGGACACATAACCCCTTGGCTGGGAGGAGGGGTGGGACGCGGGATGGAACTTGGCAAGGACCAGAAGAGGTAGACCGCGTCAAGGCGGTCCTGTTTTTGGTCCACACCTCATCCAACCTTATCAGTATCACCAGCCTGCAAATGGTCTAGACAACCCCTTGCACTTCCCGATAGCAAATTGCTTCGATTGCCTGTCAACCACAGACTGGGTTGACTGACATACACAGGGCTCCCCAACTGGACGGAGTCATCAGACTATTTCCATTCAACTTTGCAAGGATGTCGCAACGGAGGACTTGACCAATGTAAATCTATCTCCTACAGCTGATAAAGGCTCGGTGGAGGGCGAGTGCCGGGGAGCGCTTACCCCCCCCTAACGCAGCTTCACCACTATGCAAACTTCTTACCTGGAATGTGGCGGGTTTAAACTCAAAGGCCCTAGACCCCATATGGCAAGGGTTCGTAAAACAATATGACATCCTGGGAATCCAAGAAACATGGGATACCACCACAAGTTTTTCATTGGATGGTTTTTGCAGTTTTACTACTCCAGCAGTACCAGGAGCAGGAGGTAGAGCAAAGGGTGGCCTACTCACATTGTGTTCTCTGGGCTTGGTGGGGGTTTTCAAAAAACTAGATTCCGCACCCATGAACACGTTAGTCGTGGAGTGGACCCTACCTGATTCAAAAATGTATTTGCTTATTAATTTCTATAATTCCAAGGAGGTTTCCTGCGCGAATGAGCATTTGACCTCCTTGTTAGACTTTGTCAGTCTATAGACTTGATTGCATTTCCGTCCCAGAGATGGTAATCCTGGGTGATTTTAACATTCATCCCTGTGAGGGAGATTGCAGTAACGATAGATATGGGGGTTTACCGACTGAGGGCATTCCCCATTTTGAACACACAAATGAGGGTGAGTGTCTTGAGTCTCTCCTCGCGAGCCTAAACCTATTTGAACTCGACCAAGGCAAAAACGAGTCTAGAGCCCCAACTTTTGTTGGGAAGGACGCCAACACTGTCATAGATTATATTTTTGTATCAACTGGGGTCCTGGGAAAGGCGCGCGAGTACAGGGTTGTTACTTCTAGTTTCAGTGATCACCATCCTGTCCTCTTAATGCTGGACCTAGACTGTTTCCGGACCCGTAGATTGACAGGTGTGGTAGCTTCAAAGGATTTGACGACTAAGGACCAGGGAAGGCGACTAAAATGGGAGAGGATTGTCCCTGATCAATTCTTTCAATTAGTAGCCCAAGAGTCCGAGGCTAACATGGCAGTGTGCTTAGACTCAACCGTCCTGGGTTCCGATGTAGTGGCTGCATATGAGATTTGTGTAAGGATCTCTAAGAACTTGAAGCTAAGGTCAGGCGCACAAATGAATAAGAAGATTTACAAATGGTTCAATAAGGAATGTTCGCAAAAACACAGTGCCCTGCTGAAAGCATTAAAACATAAACCCAGAGACCGGCCCTTAGTGGCTAAATTAAGGAAGGAATACAAAATTGCAGTTATTAATCGCAAAACCCAAATTAAGGAGGAGGCTTGGGATAGTTTACTATCCATTGATGTATTGAGAGACAGCAAAAAGTTTTGGGCCACCGTGAACCAGCCCTTTTTTTCTGAGGATGGAAAAACTGACATGGACTGTGTGATTGAAGATGAAAGATGGTTAGGCCACTTCAAACAGATTTATGAATCCACAGCACCAACCTCACCAGCCAGTGCCCATGACTCATCCAACCTGGTTATGGAGTTTAACATCACTGAGGTCGAAAGGGCGATTAAAGACACAAGCAAACACAAGGCCCCGGGACCTGACGGGGTCCCTGCAGATCTCTACATCCAGTATCCGCAATTTTGGTCAAAAATATTAACCAACGTTTTTAATGCGATACCTGCAGCTGGCTTTCCTTCCTCCTGGTCCACCTCTATTATTGTGCCCATTTTTAAGAAAGGGAACAGGGGGGACCCTGCCTGCTACAGGCCAATCTCCCTGCTGGACTCTGCCGTTAAGATCTTGGGCAGAGTCATTCTGCAAAGACTGGGGGATTGGCTCGAGGAGAGCGGGATCCTCTCGGATTTACAATATGGTTTCAGAGCACATAGAGGGACTATGGACCAATGTCTAAACCTTCACCTCATCATTAGTAAATACACCGTGGTGAAGGGGGGGCTTCTTTATTTGGGATTTATGGACTTATCTTCTACTTTTGATTTGGTCAACCGGTCAAAACTGTGGATTATTTTGCGCGATCTGGGTTTGGACACTACTTTGGTTAATTTTCTGCACGACCTCCATCAAAATTTGTCAGCCTCTGTTAGGGTAACAAGGGAAGGAAGATGCACAGCGAAGTTCAGGTCAGGGAGAGGGGTCAGACAAGGCTGCATTCTGGCCCCTCTCCTCTTCACACTGTACATCAACTCTTTGGGGAAATCTCTGAACTCAGCCACCCTGGACATGCAGCGTATGGGTGGGCTACCTATTCCGGTCCTCCTATACGCGGACGATGCTGTCCTCATAGCTCGGACTGGTACGGGCCTGCAAAGACTATTAGACCACTTTGGTGGTTTTATGGAAGCCTTGGACCTCAAGATTAACACTGCCAAATCTCATGTTATGGTCACTGGCTCACGAAAGAAAAATATGAAGATCAGGTCCTTTAGCTGTAACAGCTCTCCGCTTTCGAGGGTACCCTTCTTTTGCTATTTGGGCGTCACTTTTGACGAGAAAGGAACTTGGGGTGCCCAATTGAAACTAAAAGAGAACGGAGTTACCAGATCCACTACAGCCCTTTTGCATTTCTCTAAAAGATTGGGCTCGAGACCTATGGAAGCTATGGCTCGTATTTATAGAGCCAAATGTGTGGCAATTGCATCCTATGGGGCAGACATTTGGGGATACGTTTCAGCCCCAGGCATCCAAATTGCAGAAAACAATTTTATACGAGCCTTGTTATCACTCCCGAAATCATCTCCTACATACTCAATCCATAACGAAATAGGCTTGGGATACGTCACTGATCACCTAAAAATTTCCCCACTCTTATGCTGGATTAAAACCTGGACAAATGAGGAGATCACATTGAATCATTGCATCCTCAAAGACTGTATGTCTCTGGACAAATCAGATAACATACCGTGGCTGGAGTATGTTAGAGCGGCATGCGTGAAGCTAGGGCGCCCGGATATGTACTCTCTTCCACAGAACCTTAAAGAGGATGTAAGGTGGGTCAAGCAGCATTTTCGAAATTTGTTGGAGTGTGAAAGGGAAACGGTTGAACTTTGTAAGCCAATGTAAGAACACTTTTCCAACTTTCGTCGTCCATGGCTATGGAACCTTATCTAAAATACGTAACCAAACCTTATCATCGTTTCCTACTTATAAGGTTCAGGTTCAACCTGATACATCTTGGTCCCGGCTCGTATACAAAGTGGGGTATTCCAGAAAACTCCCCACCTTGCACTTGCGATTGTTTTTCCACACAGGACACTCTGCACCTAGTCATGCTCTGTGAACATTATTCGGTGGCCCGTAAAAAATTTCTTGTCCCTATCCTGACAGACTTAAACTTTGTTCAGGTATGGCCAGCTCTATTATATCTACAGATGCTGAATTCGGTTCAAGTCACATATGGTGTAGCTTGTTTTTTGGTAGCAGCCGCTAGACAAAATAAATCAAGAATTGCCCCAACAATCAACCACCAAACCTGACACTTGTAAAAAATTCGGTGGAAATGTTCTACATATACTGAAACGGGTACTCCATATATCTATCTATTTTTTAAAAAACTTGTTCTTGTAAAGCCTTTTTAAAGATGTTTTTTTATCCAGGAGTAGCAATCACTTTTATACTTGTTTAATTGTATTTTAACTTGTTTCATGAATTATATTGTGCTTTTATGGTTTTAATTAACCAAATAAAGTTCTCTGACTGACTTACTTTTTTACAATTTGTTGTAGAGTATTCTACAATATCTATTCTTAGTCCTTTTCCTTCCTATGAGTCTTTTATATATAGATGTGGCCCCCCACTATACCAATAGAATCTAAACTCCAATGACATTTGGGAGCATACACTTTGGCATTGCCACTCTTGATCAACCCAGTTTAAGCTGCTACTTTTCCTGGTTTCTTCCACTGTTCTCTTTGACTAAGCAGGCTGGAGTCAAAAGGGCCCCTGCTCATTACAATCTGAAAACTATCCAAAACCACCTCCGCCCCAGTGTTAATTGTCTGGATGATCGTAAACTGAGTTTGAAAAGCCACTGATTAAACATTGTAATTGTACGATATGAGGTAGCACTCGCTATTGGTGAGGCAGCAAGGTCTATGGAAAATGTAGTCTGAGCATGAGCGTCATGGCCTCTTTCTAGTGTTCTTAGGACTTCAAAGCTCTCTTGCCTTGATGAAACACCAGACGTCATTTCATGACTCAATCAAGCTCTGCAAAAATGGGTCTCTATATGCTAGATTCAAATCACCTGCTATTATAATCGATGTGCAGTTTATTGTTGAAAATAGAATGCGTCTGAAGGCGAGATGCCTCTCAAGAGTAGATTGCTTTAAAGTTGAGATGAAAGTCAAGCAGTTCGTTTACGATCAGGTATTTTTTTTCTTATTAACTTTAGTCTGAGCTTATAATAACTCATTAGCTTCATCAACCTTGGAAATAAGTGACTCTGAAATAATGCTAAGAATAAAATTAAATTGAAACTTCACAAAGTACAATGACGAAATGTAATTTGTGATAGATTCTAGTAACTGCAAGAGATGTTTTTAATTTTCAGTAATTCCCTTCTGCGCTTGTAGATGGCATTGTGCAGCTCTGCGTCACCTTTGTCCCGCCCCGAGAGTGATGCTGGAGCCAGATATTCACTTCCACTTCCTTGCTGACGTCAGTTGAAATCTTTTATTTTCCCACACTGGGCCCTCACTCTCATCTTGACGTAAAGCATTCTAATTCAAAACATCTACAGTGTGCAAGGGACTTGTCGCCCCCTAAAACGACCGGGTTAATACTTTGTCAGGATTATCGCAAACGTGTGACTGATCCTCACAATGTATGCCTCATGTGTCTCTGGTTTGTCATGACTCTGGTAATTTTAAGACTGTTCCAGGATGAATCTGAAGGTGATCCGGTAACGCAGAGCTAAACTCTAGGTGGCAGAACAACATTGTCCAAAAGCAAGAAGAACCATTCCTGATTGAAGCTAAGGGCACAGTCCCTTTCTGCGCTCAAGGCCGTTTAAACAACATATGGTGTTCTCCCTCCAGGTCAGGAAAGTCAAAGTCAAAAAAGCAGCCTAAGAAGTTAAAGCAGGGCTCCGAGGTCACACGGTTGACACAGTGCCACTCTGTCTTAGTCACAAATATCCTACAGAAGAACCGAATTCTCCCCCACCCTTCATGCGCCCCTTCCCCCCTTGTCCCAATGCAATCAGAGTTTCCGTGATACCCCAGCAGGTGACTGCCTTAGAGGAGGATATGTTGCACATCTTCAGCAGTCTACCAGTTCCTCCATTGCACCTTTGGGCCCCATATATCCATTGATGCCTCCAGTGAGGTTACCAGCAGCTGATCCAGCCCTGCTTGTGCCTCTCAGCTGGACTCCACAGCTGACGATCATTCTGATTCTAGCACTGCAACCCTTAGAAGTCCCTGCAGGTTTGACGTTGGACCAGATGCCAATGACACCAGAGCAGGAACATGTGCTATCAATCTCCAATAAGGACACAACTCAGACTAAGTTTTGGCCTCCAATTTTGCTTCTATCGATGCCACCTCTCCGACTCTGTCAGAACTCTGCCATTACCTGGATGCTTGGAGAAGTTTGTGGTTTGGTGTACTTCTTGCCAGAGAACCGTTACAAGCCAAAAAGTCAAATGCTGCTTTTTGTACTAGTTTTAGCCCTGCAAGAGCTTACTGTGGCCACTCTTAGAAGTTAATAGTTAGTTTTGCAATATAAAATCTACCATGGTGGTTCAAGCCACTTGTGCTGAGTTTCCTGAAAGAAATAACCCTTCTGTTTCCACCCGAAACAGTTTGTTTTTCCACCGGTTGGACCTTAACTTGCTTCTCACATATTTGCGGAGTACCCCATTGGAACCAATCCTCCGTGCCTTTTGACTCTGAAAACAGTAACAGTCTTTCTGATATCAGTAACCTTTCGCATGAATGAGTTGCAAGCAGTCTGTCCAGCATCCAAATATCACATTTTTTTCCGGGCACACTGATAGTACGGACTAAGGTGGCATTCCTCCCCAAGGTTGTGAAGCCTTTTCATGTTAAACAATGTATCACTTTTATGGAATTCTTTGCTCTAACTCTTCCCTTGATAAAGTAGGAAAGACCTTCATAGTTTGAACTGCAAAAGAGCCAAAAGGTTTTACATCGATCGCACCAAGGACCATCTGTTGGTTGTTCAGATCTTTGTGGGGTTTGCAGGAATGAAGGTGGTAAGGCAGAGCAGGAAACAATTTCATGGTTGATGGACTTCTACACAACTATGCTAAGCACTAGTTAAGACTCAGCCCCCAGAATGCTTGAGAGCCCATTCCGCCAAGGCTGCTGCCACTGTTTGCCCGTTGAGTGCCTTTCTTGGATGCCTCTCCGGATACAACGTGGGTATCTGTTCACATTTTCATAAAGCATTACTGCTTTGATAGCCCTGTGTGTCAGGAGAACCAGCGGAACTTTTTGGTCTGAACACAGCGAATTGGGAGGTACTACTTTGATATCTAATCACAAGATTCGATATTAGAATTCGAATAATCTGCTGTTTGAGGTATCCATCACAAGAATAAGATATTTGCCTTCTGTAACTCTTTATGGTGGATACTCTATGTATCCACCTATTCCTACCAACCCTCCCATCTTCTTATTCTGTGGAATGGATGGTTTTCTCTATCTTAAATAGATTTCAATTTAGAGGTTGGCACACTGCCTAAATTGACCAGCCAGTGGCTCTCCTTCCGCCGGTGATGACAAGGTTCAGAAAGTAACGGATAAAGTGCTCCTTGGTGGCGATATGGGACTTATCGTCCCTTTCAGGACAGGACTGAGTTGACGCCGAGCAGTGTTATGCCACCTAAAAGTGTGCAATAGAATTACTAGATAAAAAAAAATCTCCGGGTCCAGTCTGGCGTTTGAGGGAGTGCATTCACAAGGTTAGGAATCTGTAGTTCGAGTATCCAACAGAAAAGTGTTACCATGGGTAAGCAACTTATTTATTTAGTTACAGGGCAAAGGTGTTTCAAAACGGTACTAGCAAAGGAAGTATTCCTTTCTTTGTTTTAATTTTTCACTGTGGAAAAGCTCCGAATTGTTGTTTATGGTGACTATTAGCTGAGCGAAAAAATAACTTGGGCAACAAATGTCTTAATTTAGTAAGAAAAATTGATTTAACACAGTCTAACGTAGTTCTCTATCTATTTAATCTTCATTATAAAATAGCTAACCCCTATGATGACATCATCTTTCCACTCTAATAAAATAAGTAATGTGTGCTTCTTGTGCCAGAACATTTGACATTATAGAAAAGATGTCACTTTTGAAAAAAAGAAAAACTGAACTTTCCAAGACCAAAAGCGCCTTTAGATTCGACGCTGAAACTTTTTTTTTTTTAGCACTGCTGAGGCTTTTTGCTGCGGAGAACTACTTTAAGACTCGTAATTGTGTTTTAAAGGTACTAATCTTAAACTACTGCTCCCACGCCCAGTTGTTAAAATAGAATTTGTTGTTCACAAGATCCTCATTCATAATTATAACATTTGTGTATGTGCCCGAGCAGAGAATCCCTAAGTGCCTCTACAAAATAAATTGATTGTGCCATTTTAAAAGCGCCCATATTTTGTTTTTAAATAGACCACTTTACTAAGACTACTGAAAGGGCAACGTTCTTTAGAAGCTTTTTGATGGTTTTACAGAAACTGGTATTTTTTTGAGTGAGCACGCGAAGAAGTACAGAATAAGAAACGTTCACTAACACTGTCCCAAGCTGGTTTGACCTGCAGTCCCAATTTATCACGTGCTGACACTATTTTCAGCAAGAACTTGAGTTCTGAATGCACCATTTGCCATATTTTGTGTTTTTTTTTATTTCGTTTTTAACTGAGATGTGTATTACTTATTTATTTTCCTCACAAACACGCCTTTTTGTGATGTTTCAACTTCTGGCAATATGAAATGTGGGGAATGATCATCTCACTGCATTTTATGCCTCTCGAACATCCAGACGGTGCAAGAAGGCCCTGATTAACCTCAAATGACAGCGTTAAGGTAGTTCCTGTGGATTTGGCTTTTAAAAGTTTATTACCTGAGCTTTATGTAACAATGAGATTCCAAAGTACTAGGCATCAGCTCGCACCTAATCAATATGCCGGTCATAGAATAGAAATGGTTTACTCTGCCTCAGCGATCCACATTGAAGAATACACCTTCAGGGTTGAAGGCGATGGAGCCTTCGACCACATCTCCTTGGTGCTTTTCAGTTTTTTTACATGGAGGCTTCTGCTGCATGGTGAAACCCGTGGACCCAAACATTCAAGAGGAAGGCCTCTCAGTCACTAAAATCTCTTTAGAGCTAAATACGCATGGAATGTCGAGGATGAAAACCCCAAAATTCAGCCTACAAGACAAGGGGCTAACCCATCCCTTCATGTGAAGAAAGTGAAGGCAGTAAAGTATGACATAAGTGTTACTGTATTAGCTATTCGTTCGTAGTCTCCAAGAGTTGCGGGTTTGAGTGATGCACCAGTAATGCAGCAACTGGGGTATGGATTGATCCTTGAAAGGGTTTCTTCCTCAGTGTGGCACATGGCATGCAGCGCGGCCAGACACCATCCGCTGCTACCGAATGGCAATTGGTTGCCGTGCTGGTCCTGCACTGTTAATTAAATTGTGTATAAATGTGTACAAGTATATATTGTGAAGAACTGGGATATCAAATACCCAGCGGCGCCAGGGACACGCCCAAAGTCCTCTGGGTTCCCTTGCCTTGGGATACAGAGACACGGAATACTTCTAGGTGGCGTCAGAGGTCAAATATATTAGCTGCAGCTAGTAGCAGAAATCCCAGCAATACAACACGGTGTACAACTCAAACTGCTCAATTTTACTAAGGCGAGACATCCCTATTTATACACAAAAAGATACATTTAAAATGCACGCCCCTGCACCAAAATTCAACCAATAGAAAATACAGGACATCACACAGCATCATACAGTAAAGCTCATTTTACAGTGTCCCAATCCACAAGTTAATATTTAGGCTTATCTAAATAATAATCTGGAAGGCCCGGACAAACCCTTAATTGAAAGCATAACCCATGAAATGAAGAAACAGTAAAGAAAAGTAGTTTCAGATAATGTGCAAGATAACAAATGTAAAGAAACTTAAGTTAACAAAGGTCATGAATGGTGATTGGGAAAGTGGATAACTATCTTGCAGGGAAATTGGCTTGGCAGGGTCAATTCCAGGTGAAAGGCCAGCTTCTGAAATTAACTCCAGCGCATGAAGAAAACCTTAGTAAATGTATACATGACCCACAATAGGTCAGACTGCTTTGCTCGCAGACTAACTTCTGAGGCCTACGTAAAAGGCAACACCAGATGGCAGTCACGACGCATGACAAAACCCCATGTTTAGAAAAGAAAGTTGTAAGGAAAGAAACAATTTAGATATTGTTTAGGATAAGATATGTGCAAGGAAACTAAAGGTTAACAAGGTCCTGAACAGTGATTGAAAAACTCAGACAACGATCAGCTAGTGAAACTGGTTTTGCAAAAGGTCAGTTTCAGATGAAAAGGGTCACTCTCTCTGCAGTTCATTCAGAGTCAGAAAAACCCAAGTTAATATATGCATGAACTCAGAAGGCCAGGCCACTTGTTCGTTGGGCCTACTTCACAGGCCTACTTGAGGGCAAGACTAAAATGGAGTCAGGTTTGAGAATTACAGAACCACAGACCCTCCTTTTGCCTTTACATAGGCAATAACCTAAACACATGTCAATCTGAATCTAGGTCTATATCTATTATCAGGTCATCAAGGTGTTGCTGTAACATCATCTTATTATCCTTCACTACTCTCAGGACTGGTCTTCTCACACAGATCGTAGCACAAAGACTACAAATGGCGGGACCACACTGGATGCATGAACAACACGAGAAAAGGATAGCTAACGCCATACCAAGGGACATCAGAATCTTCCATCCCCTTTTGGACAGCGATTCCCATAACCATCCCATCAACGACCAGTTACCTTCGTCCACATGAATAGACTCAGATCTTATGTAGTCTAGAGATGGCTTGGTACACTGTCTGGGCATGATCTGGTATGAAAACGCAGCAACTAGATCTAATCAATTTGCATACCCCACCTCTATCTGCAAGTATAATATCTAAAACGAAATGGTTCTGTAATGTCATAAGGCGATCCGCTTGAAGCTCAGCTGTAATATTGCTAAGGGCACCTGCAGTCTCATTTATAGTGGCCTCAACCACTCATCTTACCAAGCTGAGCTCTCGGATTCTGACCATTACCTTGCAAACAGAGATGACCTCGGTGGGGTATAATCCAAATAGGAAGAGACCTTCGCTGCCTTTCTTTCTCCGTCAAGCTAACACTATGTCGTTTTATTCCTACCGACATATGTTCGTACCTCATCGCCAGGGATAGCATTATACGCATCTATCTCTAATCATATCAACTATTCCCCGTATCAAGGCATTATTACTTGCATTGTCTTTGACGGAATGTACAGGAGAGGCTTCATTCGCATGGATAAACATTGATTGGAGTGCCCAAACTGACCCGTTAGGCGAAAAAGGCAAAACCAAATATGGCATTCCCTTATCTGTAGTATGTGGCATAAGACCACACACCCAACAATTCGTGATATTTATGACTAGCTGATGCAACATCTGTATAAACAAATTGTTCACAAATTCTGATCTTCGTGTCTGTTCATGTTCAGGTAACGTATGAAACTCTTGGAGAAACAGTAGGAAAAGAAGAGTAGGTTGGGAGGTAGATGTAAGTGGCAATTGTGTGACATAGAAAATCCAACCCACACAAGCTAACGTAATATTCACAAGCATAAGAAAACACATTATTATAAAACATTTGCTACAAATCAATATACATATTCGGACTGTAGAATCCACTTTCCTAACACATTTATCAGACTCAAGAAACTCCATCCTCTAACATGCTGCTCACGGAAATTTTTCTTCTTCACTTAAGTGTGCGCCAAGATCGCACCAACGACCCTGAACCACAGACCTTGTGTCAATACGCGGCTCACCCCTTAAGAACTTCCTACCGTGACCCTGCAGCGGGGTCCGGATGGTGACTCGAAAAAGCAAAAGTCTCCTGATCTGACAAGGTGTAATTCACTGTATATAAAAATTCGGTTTTATTTGTCCAGGCAATAGGCTTTCTTGGCCTTAAATCGTAGCGTTCTTTATCAGGTACAGTTGGATCCTTAAATAAAAGTTCCGGATTGGTGGTGTCAATCTTTAGATGAGGAGGCACAGCAGCTTGCAGAACATCATCATCCTCGCGTTCTGACCGTGTCCATGTCAAATGAGCATCACTAAAAGGCACAAATGTTGGGACTCTCTTGCAATCTGTGTCAGCTATTCCAACCCTCACCCACTGATCATACGGTAAAGCAAAGGAACTTTTTCGTATGGGTGGCATGCACCCAGTTCTTTTTACCAGCTACTCTAACAGCAGTTCTAGTGACCAGCAATACCAAATAGGGACCAGTCCATCTCTGTTCCAAATTCTTGGATCGCTGAAAATTCTTCAAGATAAAATCACCAGGTTGGATCGTGTGCCCTTGATCTGTAGTAGCTGTCGGCAAACTGTCATAGACCTGTTGGTGGAGAGCACGTAATTTAGCAGTCAATTCATGTAAGTAATCCACCAACATAGGGTACTCAATACTGCTGTATTCTTTAGGACGAGGCACGCCCCAAACATTCGCAGGACGACAAAACACAATTTCATACGGACTAAATCCCACTCGAGAATGCACAGTCGTCCTTGTTGACAAAAGTGCCAACGGCAAGGCATCCGGCCATGTAAGACCAGTGCTCGCTTGTACCGTAGCTAATTTCAGCTTCAAGGTACCATTGTGACATTCAACAAGTCCAGCAGACTGGGGGTGATTCGCTGCATGGAACTTCTGATTTATTCCAAACCAGCACATACTTTCTTCATGATTTGACCCACAAATTCACTCCCATTGTCCGACCATACAATTCTCTGCAAACCATACCTAGGGAAGTACTCTCTCAGCAAAACTTTGGCTGTAGACAAGGCAGTATTATCCTTTAGGGGGTAGGCTTCTATCCACCTGGAAAAGGCACAAACAACCACAAGGACATACTTCAAATTATTGCATCCCTCCATAAGTATATAATCTAACTGTATCACTTCAAACCGGTACGTTGGAGGAGCAAAATGACCAGCTGGAGTTGGAGTTCCCTTACCAGGATTATACTTCAGACACATACAATGTTTCACCACGCTCTCTGCACATTTCGGAATTCCAGCATTCTGCCAAACTGGAGCCAACAACTTGCATATTCCCTTCGATTTTATGTGAGCCATTCCATGAGCCATTGTAACCACTGGGAGCACATACGCATCTGGCAATAGCCATCGCTGGTGTTCTGACAACTCAACAACCTGTCGAATCCAACATACCCGTAGTCTCTCTCCAAACACTCAATTCTTTCTCAGTCGCTTCAGCCTGAATCATTTTCACACTTTCTATTGTGTCTTCGCACATTCCACCAGCCATAACCCAATTAGCTGGGCCTGCAACATACATAAGGCTCATCATGTCTTTTGCCGTTTCCTTCGCAACTTCATCTGCAAACGCATTCCCTCGACCAACATCATCCACAACTTTCTTATGCGCACTACACTTCATAATTGCAATCTACTTTGGGAGAGTGAGAGATTCCAAAAGTTCATTCACCAACTGCCCATGCTGTATTTTTGTCCCATGCGAAGTAAGGAACCCACGCTCTCTCCATAAACGCCCAAAACTATGGGCAACACCAAACTCATACTGGCTGTCGGTGTAAACATTCTCTCGCTTTCCTTCTGACAACACACACGCTCTAGTCAGTGCAATCAATTCTGCCGCTTGCGCAGAATTCTGTGGTATGCGTGCTGTCTCAACAACTGTATGTAAAGTTGTAATAGCATACTCTGCAGTCGTTTCACCATTCGGAAGCTTAAAACACGAACCATCTACCCATAGAGTACCATCAACATCCATAAGGGGAGAATCCCTCAGGTCAACCCTAGCCTTCGTTTCTTCCTCTGTACGAAGAAAACAATCATGCTGTTCCTGAGGATCCGTTCTCTGTAGAGATTGGTAACAACGTAGCTGGATTAAACACATTACATCTTTTAATGTGCACATGACTAGCCAACAATGTCCACTTGTAACCTGACAGACGTGTACTAGTAAGGTGCTGTGTCTTAGTCCTGTTTAATAAGGTATCCACTGCATGTGGGACCATCACAATCAACGTATTATCCAATACCAAACCAGCAGACTGTCTGATAGAAACAGCCGCTGCAGCTGTAGCTCTCAGACAACTCGTCAACGCCTTAGCAACTGGGTCTAATGTTGCTGAAAAATACGCACATGGACGCTGCTTGTCCCCAAATGGTTGTGTCAACACTGACAACGCATAACCTTCTCTCTCGTGCACATACAACGTGAAAGGCTTACTATAGTCTGGAGTACCCAACACAGGAGCCGAACACAATGCATCGCGTAGTTCAGAAAAACTTTTCTGACATTCGTCAAACCAAGGAAGAGGATGCGGGGTATCTTTCAGAGTCAATGCTAACAGGTTTCGCCAACAGTGAAAAATTGGGGATCCACTGTCTACAATACGTGGAATACCTAAAAAGGCACGCACTTCTCTCTGTGTGGATGGTACATTCATTTGCGCAATTGCTTGAATTCGTTCTGGGGTCAATCTCCTTCGACAAGAGATGACCTAAGTAGGTCACTCTTTGGCGACAATATTGCAACTTTGAAGGTGACACTTTATGATGGTCAGACAAATACCGCAACAAAGAAAGAGTAGCCTCTTTACAAATCTTTTCATCAGCAGTAATCAACAAATCGACGTACTGAATGAGTAGCACCAACAGGTAACACAAAACCGTCAAGCTGAGTTTTCAACGCCTGACTATAGATGGAGGGACTTTCACAATAACCTTGGGGAGCTCTCTCAAACCGGAAGCTTCGGCCTCCTAATGAGAAGCCAAAAATATCCCTGTTCTCCTCAGCAATAGGAATACTGAAGAAAGCATTCTTCAAATCGATGACAGAAAACCAAGCTGCCGAAGCAGGAATCAGTCAACAAAGCAGTAATATCAGGTACCACAGGAAACTGTGGCACGACAATCTTGTTTACCGCTCGAAGGTCGATCACAAACCGGTACACAGGTGGCTGAGAAGCATCAGTATGTTTAAGGACAGGCAAAACGACTGTTACAAACATTACCTCTCGTCTCGTTTCCTCAACTACACCCTTTTCAACCCGATCATAGACAATCGCTAAAAGAGCTCTCTAACCATCACTCGATCTTGTATTGGGGAATACGAGGTAGCCTAGCATTTGACTTAAGGGTGACAACATAAGGTGGAATCTGCAAAAGACCAACATAATTTGGACCTGTAGCCCAAAGTGTATCGGGAAGCGAACGCAATTCCAGTGGCAAACAGTCCTTAGACAAATACATTGGCGAAATCAGTTGTACTCCTGAAGGAGAACAATGTAATGTCGCATACAATCTTTTCAGCAGGTCCAAACCCAACAGATTCTCACCACAACCAGTCGTTAGAATAAGTGGAGCTTCCAATTCACAAGGGCCAATGGAAAGGGACAAAGGACTAGAAACCGGATTACGAACTGGGGCGCCTGAAAATCCTACTGAAACATTGGTCAAGCCAGACAAAGGTGCGCCAGGAAGTTTAGAGTGCATAATAGAACTCTTCATCGCACCAGTATCCAAAAGAAAAGGTTCTGCCACACCTGATGTAATCACTTCAACATAAGGTCCGCTCTGATCTACTGGAACTGACACTACTCCCTCACTTTGTCCTTGGCTGTCCTAGTTATCATTCTAACCAGAACTCTCACCTTCGACATAGTAATCCTCAACATAGTACTGGGCAGACTGACCACTCGGAACATTCTGTCTGTCAAAATAATTCGCAAAATTCTGTAGGGAAGAGGAACGCTCATTCTGAGGGATCACACCACGTCCCCTACCCCTAGGAGGTTGCCGAAAACTACCACGACCTCTCTGACCAGATACACCATTCGCACGCTGTAACAAAGCCGGGCAACTATTCTTGTAATGACCTTCCTCTCTGCAAGAAGCACACTGATTAGGGCCAGGAAAGAATCGCTGAACATAAGGCTCAGGCTTCTGTAACAATCTCTGAAATTGTGGAGGTTGCTGAAACTGAGGCTGATTCTTACGAGGCGGATTAGCTTGCTGCAAAAGAACTTTCGTCTTTAACTCTTTAGTTTTCTTCTCCACTTTATCCTTCTCATCTTTATCCTTATTCTCGTAATATTGTGCAGTAGCCAATATCTGGGCCCACGAAGAGACAGCCCATGAACTCTCAGAGTTCTTTCACTTATTAGAAAGTTTGGGAAGCAAATTAAACAAATTTATCCACAAACAACCTTTGACCACCCTCCGTACTCTTATCCTGACCACTATGATCAATAAACGTTTCTTCAAACCTCGTGAAAAAATCAGACGCACTCGTCTTTCTTTTGCTTACATGCTGCTAACTTATCCCAATTCACTCGTAAAGCGGGCATCATTGTTTTCATCAGATTAATAATTCTACCTGGTAATTCTGAAACTAAAGGTTCAGGTTTAGCACCTCCCTCCTGTCTACCATCTGCAGCAACAATATTGGCCCAGGTATCACCTAATTCAGCAGCATGATTCTCATGACGAATCTTCGCCCACAAGGGTTGAGGGACTACATTACCCATCAACATATCGATGTCTGCTAAATTCATAATACACGCTTCAACTGTCTGGGACAACTCCTTGTAATAACCAGCAGGATTCTTACGAGGGTCAGGTAAGGTCTGCTAAAGATCCAAGACCTCTGCTCTCTGCCAAGGGACATGTACCCATACTCGCTGAAAATGAGCCGGAGCGGCCTGAATACCCAAATTTACATTAACCTGAACTGCTTCTTTCCAACAGGAGGAACTTCTCTCATAGAGTACGGTTTCACTTTCCTCCTAACAGAGGAATCAGGTTCATACAATGTCTGAGGCGAAAGTCTAGATCTGAAAGCAAGTATTGTCTCTACGGCATCTCTAACATCAGATTCCACTATCATCCCTTTAGCAAACTCTGACTGAACATCGAGCACATCCTGCGGAATCGGACCCAACTCGTTATCTTCCCATTGCTGACGCAGAAAAGTACACATTACATCAAAAACATACCTTTGCTTAGGCGGTTCCCACTGAAAGAAAACATCCATAACTGCTGGCAAATCATACCTCTGAGCATTTAAAATCCACCTACGAGCCAACAAATGCAACACTGTCCGTTCTTCAGAACTAGGAAGCTGACTACGACTGTTTACGTTCCGAAACAGGGGTCATATTCAGTGACCCAAACATTGGTGCAACAGATTAACAACAGTCTCGGTCATTCGTTTTCGAGCTGAAGGGGAAAAAGTAGACATAAGAACAGGAGAATAAGTATTCTGAGGCAAGGAAGGTGTAGGGACAAGAACAGTAGAAGTTGAAGATGCAGAAGGCAAAGGAGTTTGAGGCAAAGCTGGTAGCAAGGCTGGCGACCCTAGAATGGGTTGCGCAGGAGGAGGCAAAACATCTGTGGAGCACCGGGTGGCTGAACAACAGGAGGTTGAACAACAAAGGGTGGAACAACCAGGGGTAATAGAGGCGCAGTAGCACCCTGCACATAGGGAGGAGGCAATCTCAGTAAATGAGAGATCAAAGGATCTTTTTCAAGGTCGTCCATCACTTTCGGAGGAGAAGATGGCCAGGCCGGATAACATTTATCTATGGCCATGCAAAGCTGTCTGTCTAAGACTTCACTCGCACGCTCTTCTCCATCTTCCTTACTGTCTAGCAGCTTGTAGTACTGATATATTCTGATCTTTCCTATCTCTCTTTGCTTGCTTAATTTCTTGCTGTTTGACTCTTTCCGCCTTTGGCGTAAGAAAGCCAAACATTGCCGGCCGGGCTTTCTTCCTAAATAGCCTAACTTCTAGATTGTCTAATCTGTTTCAAAACAACCATGTGGGGGCCATTGCAAAACACCATCTTTTTTCGTGTAGCGAACCCATACTTCGTTATAAGTAATAGGGCCCACTCCATGTTTAGAATAGAGCTCATAAGTCGAAGTTCCAACCAGAGGTATCGGACATGAATCCTCCAATCGGGAATCCCTGTTACTACCACAAACAAACCAATTACCAAATTTACCAAGACCAGGCATCTTGCTCACTAGTCTGGTTTCAAACTTCAAAGGGAATCAAAAAATGATACTCGTAAATATACAAGCCCTTTGGCTTTGGGTACTGCAGCAACCAAATCAAAACCAAGGAACCAAACAAAGTCGTGGGAGCGACCCACTTATACTTAACCAAATATCTGTCACGCCACCAGAAGACCATCTATAGTCTCGCTTTACAAACATCAATCGGAGGGTCCAAGACAAGGCGACTGTCAGGGCAGCAATCCTTCTTAGCCGTTGGAAAGCGGTAAGCCTCGCAGAAAAGACCTTTGGTCCACGTCGACATGCAGGGGTCGATGAAGTGGGGGCCCTCCTCCAGAATTTCCTCACGTAGCTCCTCACAATCTTCGGGCTTGGACCGATACCACTGAAGTCGCCCCACGTTGGCCGCGCCAACTGAAGAACTGGGATATCAAATGCCCAGCAGTGTCAGGGACACGCCCAAAGTCCTCTGGGTTACCTTGCCTTGGGATACAGAGACACGGAATACTTCTAGGTGGCGTCAGAGATCAAATTTATTAGCTGCAGCTAGTAGCAGAAATCCCAGCAATACAACACTGTGTACAACTCAAACTGCTCAATTTTACTAAGGCTAGACATCCCTATTTATACACAAAAAGGTAGATTTACAATGCACGCCCCTGCACCAAAATTCAACCAATAGAAAATACATGACATCACACAGCATCATACAGTAAAGCTCATTTTACAGTGTCCCAACCCACAAGTTAATATTTAGGCATATCTAAATAATAATCTGGAAGGCACGGACAAACCCTTAATTGAAAGCATAACCCATGAAATGAAGAAACAGTAAAGAAAAGTAGTTTCAGATAATGTGCAAGATAACAAACGTAAAGAAACTTAAGTTAACAAATGTCTTGAATGGTGATTGGGAAAGTGGATAACGATCTTGCAGGGAAATTGGCTTGGCAGGGTCAATTCCAGGTGAAAGGCCAGCTTCTGAAATTAACTCCAGCGCACGAAGAAAACCTTAGTAAATGTATACATGACCCACAAAAGGTCAGACTGCTTTTCTCGCAGACTAACTTCTGGGGCCTACGTAAAAGGCAACACCAGATGGCAGTCACGACGCATGACAAAAACTCATGTTTAGAAAGTCGTAAGGAAAGAAACAATTTAGATATTGTTTAGGATAAGATATGTGCAAGGAAACTAAAGGTTAACAAGGTCCTGAACAGTGATTGAAAAACTCAGACAACGATCAGCTAGTAAAACTGGTTTTGCAAAAGGTCAGTTTCAGGTGAAAAGGGTCACTCTCTCTGCAGTTCATTCAGAGTCAGAAAAACCCAAGTTAATATATGCACAAACTCAGAAGGCCAGGCCACTTGTTCGTTGGGCCTACTTCACAGGCCTACGTGAGGGCAAGACTAAAATGGAGTCAGGTTTGAGAATTACAGAACCACAATTCTTGAGGTCCTGCATGAAGGCAGCAGGTGCCAGAACTAAGAATTCCAAGGAACCCAATGGATACCAGGTGGGGGAGCAGAATGTACTGGTGCAGGAGCAGTACAAATACATAAATACTTACTGTGTGTGTGTACACGCTAGTCTCTAGTGGCTTTCAATCTATCTCTTCCTAAAGGCCTCATGAAGGCATGCTAATTATGCCAACCATTGCATGCAGTACCCCGCCTACAATTGGGTTCAATCTCTAGCATGATGTAATCCACCCTAGGATAATTGTGGTCTTTTTTCTCACATTGTGGGTATTCTTTGTATAATACCAGCAATTGTAATCTTAATTGTGGGCATCTTTGACATGATGGTCCTCACCCCTAGCATATTGGTATCCATATTTGGAGTATTAAGGACCTCCATTGCACAACTGAGACAACTCTTGACTTATGTTCCTTCTTGCAATCTGATGTACACACTTTGCATAATCCGGTCCACTCATTATGGTGGTTATCATAGACTTATTGTTGGCATGATGGTGCACAAGCTGAGGCAATACAGGCCATCTTTGGCATATTGTGGGTTTTAGAAGTGTAACTGGGGCTGCTCCTTGCATATTAGGAGGGAATCGCTTATGTGATTTGAGCCCCAGCCTGATATGGAGGTACACAGTTTGTTTTTATTTAGTACTCACGTGTGCATTTGCCACAACAACGAATACAAAGCTAATATTTCTGGGACCAAATCTGTATTTACTAGAAATGAAAATCTGATCGGTGACCAGATGTTTAGGAATTGAGTGGACTTTATTAAATAAAAACGTTTATATCTGATGGCAAAATGTTTATTTACAGAAAAAAGAATGCTGATGGATGGAGATTTTTTTACTAGTTTGGGTTGTTTGTGCCGGAGTCTTTTTTGGTACAATAGCTGTGAATAATAGAACTAATGTGGAGATTGGAGGTAGTACTCCGACGTGTGTCACTTCACTGGGTAGGCAGATTTAGGGTTGGGTTGTCATTTATTTACCATAAATAGGCAGACTATTTCGACTGTCTTTTTGTAGTTCACATCAGCGGAGTGCTGTGACCAAAGCCAGTGCGACTTAAAGGGGCTCACCAGTGATGTCACCAATTATATTAAGTAGTTCAAATCCAGTCAATATTTATTCGACTTAAAAAAGCCATAGAAATAAAAGCACAAAGAGCACACACAATGTTAAAATCATTAAAAAAAACACACAAATGAATTACATTTGGAGAAACCTACAGAACACAGGTTTTGAACAAATACCAATGTCATAGGGTACTTAAATGTTCAGTGCTACTAAGATAAAATAAATAATCAAACAGATGTTTTCTGATGAAAGTTGCTGGATTAAATGCATTGCAGACTTATAGCATCCTATATTTATGGCTTTAAATAACGGAATGATAAAACGTTGTCGCAGAGATCTATACATTGTGCAAAATAACGTAAGGTGTGGAGTACTTTGTTTCGTAACACTGTTACAAGATCCAAGGTGGAAAAGTTTCAAAGCATGCGCCAGCCACCAGTAATGCAAATAAAAAATGTAAAATATTCAGCGTCAATTGTCCCACAAAATATGTACTTTTTTTGCGCACCAAAATAAAATAGTTCTATAGCATCTGATGGACGTAACGACTCATAGTTGTATTGAGTACTTCTAATACTCTATCCTTTTTTCTCAGCTATAAAAAAAGTGTGCAATTTACGATTCAGCATTGATTTGGTTGTACTATCAATACATTCCAGGTGTATAAACCGTCCAGGGGTCCCAAACAAATCAAGATTTTGCTTACTATACGTAAACCATGGAATAGCTTTTTTTCTGACATAGTCCTTGGTAACTGCTTTAAAACATGTTTTTTCACTCTTAGCCCATATCGAGATGCATAGCAAAACGGGGCTGCTTTTGATGAAATCTGTAATATATGGCAAGCTCAATTTCAAATGGCATTCGGACAGGATTTCGGCAGTGACAAAACTTGACAAAATCATTTTCAGCTATCTAAGGAGGCTCTGCGTTAGTATAACCCCCAAGCTTCTGCTCTGAAAGCCGCAACCGTTATGCATTTTGCCTGCTATACCTCGAAGATAGCTTTTAATGGGCTATCCCTAATCTTAGCAGGAAATAAATGCACTGCTTTGAATGAATAAACAAACTGTGTTCTTACTGTTGGTAGATGTCTCCATTTTGCAGCCACGGAATGGCATCCTCGTAGTTAAATTTGTAATATTTAAGCTTAATATTACCAATATAATGGTGGTTTCTGATTTTGGTTGCTTTTGGACGCCAGGTCTTAACGAAGGACTTGAGAGGTTGATATTTTTATATCAACCGCATTCTTTAAAAGGGCAAACCAGTCTAGTAAAGATTGTAAGCCACTTGCTGTCCTGTATAACGTCAAGGGAAGGGGTGGCTTGACCATGCATGAAGTAGTTAATTGTATTCCTGTATTTGTAGCATGTAGAATCAGCCCAGAGGCACTGCAGATTGCTTCCCTGAGAACAGGTTTGCATCTAATCTTCCATATGACATCTGGGCAATCTGCTCCAAAACATGCAGGCAAATTTACAAAAAACTGCTTTACATAACTCCTAACAATATGAAGAATTATACAGAAAATAATGATACTTTCAACCAAGAGGATACATGAAGTGGGATATGAAAATGGGGAAAGGGGCACTGACGTTTTTTTGAAGACTAACTGGGGTAAGAAATATGGAACGAGGGAGGCGAAAGGAGAAGTGAAAGATCTTTAGTTTCGTGAACACTGAGATGGGTCAATATAAGGAGTGTGTGTGAAGCCCATTTCTCAGAGAAAAAGCAGACTATTTTAGTGACTTATTTCAATCTTGCTTATTGGGATTATTTGGATGCTTTGAAGTGCTATTCTTTTGTTCTCTGTCTCGAGTTAGCTTTTTTTTGTACGGATTATATAGGGGTTCATTGATTGGAAGATTATAGTTGTGTAGCTCATCCCAACAGGAGAGTTTTTGATTGACTTGCCCAGGGACAATTGAAACTAGCCAAATTTAAAGCAATCATTGTGATAGTTCAAAGGACCATAAAGTAGCTCTCATGGGCCTCCTTCGCACCTTTTTTTGTGAGACGTAGGAAAGTTGTGATCGAATCATTTTAGAGAATGTGATCCCAATAGTCTGTTCATCTAGCCATTGAGCAATGCCTAAACAGACTAGTTACCCACTGCCCACTCTTTTTTTGTATTTTTGTATTTTGTATTTTTTTTATTCGGAAAACCTCAAATATCGCTTCAGACTATACAGGCATGGGCCTACAACCTCTCAGGCCGGCCGCTAGATAGTCAAAACCATTACAGAGCAAAGTAACATAGTTCAGCATCTCCAGGTCCGGAGCCACAGCAAATTGATAAAACAGGATTGACATGGAAGCGTGTCCACTAAATATCAGGATATAAGAGGATTCCATTTTGTACTAAGGGAAGAAGGATCCGTGGACATGCAATCAAGCAAAATGTATGTAGAGCCATTCGCGGAATAGGATATTCGCCTTCTATACAAGCGTGAATTTGAGGTTGCCTCAAAAACATGCGAATCAGAAGATGTCGGCTTACAATCACTACGCGCTAACTCGATGCCTACCCTTATGGTCAACAAGCATTATAAAAGGGACGCAAACGCACCTAGCAAAATCCCAGCCCCCAAAAAAGAACAAGACCGGACCCCCCCCCCCCCCCCCCCCCCCATCATCCAAGCAAAATTGAGAAGAAACAAGAAAGAAAGAACGAAGATAAGGAAAAAGAGTAAGGGCCATAGAACAAAAGAGAAATGAAGCCCTTCCCCCAACCCCCACCCTGCATACCAGCAGAAGGCTACGGCCCACCCCCCCTATAGGCATGCCTGTCGCCCCGCCCACGAAAACCCCAGTTACGAAAAAAAGGTGTGGAGGACCCTTGTACCCCCCCTGCCCCCCCCCCTCCCATCTCACCGCATCCCAGGAGAGAATGTAAGCTCCCCGAAAAGGAAGCAGCTATCATCATGTGTCAGTCTCACACCCCCACAATCACAATAATAAGCAAAGTCTCGCGTCATCACCAGAGTCAACAGGCCCGGAAAACAATTATGCGATGCTCATCCCTGGCCAGTCCGAGCAAGAATAAACAAACATTCCAGCCCAGCAATTCCACAGGCAAGCGATCTCGGTGACCAAAACTTCTTCTTAGGAGCCACCCAGGGGCGGCAGACGATCTGTGACAAAATCGCTTCGCCAGTAACCACTGTCCAATAGTGAAAGGGCCCGGCAGTGCTCTTTGGTTGCGAGCACATCTGTCAGAAATCCAAAATGAATGTCGGTCGTGCAAATCCGGTCGACAGGCTCACTGTTCTTAAAAACCAGCACTTAACGCCCAGGTGAGTCCATGGTGACAAATAACTGAACATCGACAAGCGCCCGACCTTTCATATTCCCATCTGTGCCTCCAGGTCCAATATCGGGAACAATAGACACTAGCGAGTCGTGGAGGGCCAACAATATACGGCCCAGGGAGGAATGAAAATCATGGATAGCCGTAAGGACATCTCCCAGTGTGTACTCCCTTTCTCCGACGTCGTCGGCTACAATGTTCCTCGCCCCTGGGGACCCCCCAGGCAAGACAGTAAACATCGTATCCAGCATCCGGGGTATCAGTATCACCAGGTAGTCTGTGTTGGGGTTGGATTGAGATTATTGAGGACCATCAGAAATACAGCTTCACCAACCTCTAACCCGCCATGCCCAGGGGAGTGCCATAATCCGACGCCAGCCGCTGCCGGCGGGCTTACTCACTGAGGGCCAGGTTACCCCGGGGCATCCCACCGAAGAAGACCAATGCGGGCGGCAAGACTGTCGTCTGGTCTCGGGACCTCCGGCGTAGAGAAAAGCAGCCAGATGCGTGCTGCGAGGTTCCGAGCACTTGCACCGCTCTCCGTTCGCGTCTGCCAGCAAAAACACACGAGCCGTGACCTCCGGGGGGGGGGGGGGGAGGAGCACCAGTCATCTCCACTCGGCCGCGGCCGCTGTCATTCAATTCCACCCTGGCCACGTCACAGCTCGAGGTCCCGGCTCACAGCCGTCACAGGCCGCAATCTTTGCAACGATGTTTCTCGGCCATCTGAGGAGATCGCGAGCTCTGAGTTGCACGGTCGGGCATCGCGCTACTTCAGCCACGTGGGGGTATGGTGTGGACTCTGGATTGATTGCAGGATGTCAGGGAGAAAGAGGGTGAGCGGCGGAGCCGGGCTTCTAAGCTGCCATTTTGGATGTAGTCTTGGCTCCTCCTCCCACTGCCCACTCTTGGTTAAAGTTAGTGGGGCAAAAATGCTCCTCCACCATTTGGCAAGAAAGAAGTGTTGCTAAATACCCCCAAACCTTGGGGAAAATGCATAGCCAGTAATAACTCCTTCACACTTATAAACTGCATTGGGGAGGGAGGTTCCCCACTAGTCTTTCGGCAGTGCTGAAGAAAACCATGTGAATAGCCCACACCCACCTTCACCAAGGCACATAGGCTACTAGATAGGCCAAACAATTCCACGTTGCCCATGATGAAGGAATTGGACTTTTCTAGATCCCACCTCATTTGAGTAAGATTAGGTGGCTAATCCCTTCCCTTCCCATCTGTCTGGATGGTGGTTTGATCATGAAATTGTCTGTTATTGGACAATGCGAGGGAGCATTAGACTAGAACATCCCCCCCGCCTTCAGGTAACATGGAGATGGCTATGTAGTACAACCTACCTTTGAGCATGGAGTTTGAGTGGGCTACCAAATCTTAAACCAGATCGAAGCTCACATCAATGACCCCCCCCCCACCCCAACTCACCCACCATTTTGGTGAAATGTAGGCTAACAAAGACTGATTTACATGCAGTTACCATAAAAAATGCTTTTTATCACTAGCACTTGTTTGAAAACATGAATCGAAACACTGGACTAGACTGTTTGGTTATCGATATGCCAAATGGAAGTAATGGTAACAGGTAATGGTTGTGTGATACATAATGGTAACTAAAGTGCAAACAAAATTAAGATTGTATTTAAAGCGATTATTAAAAAAAAATGTTAAAAAAAAGTACTTAGGCTTATGCTTCGTGACTGCCGGGCATACTTGCTGCTTCTACAAGGAAGACTTTACAGATTATTTTGGCGTCTACTACTACTACTTCAACCCTATTGTGGGACCTTCAATTTTATATACATTTGGACCTCTTAAAAATGTGATGAATTGGATCTTTTCGCCTTTAATATTTAGCTATGATGAAGTTACTTTGAAAGGAATGAAACGAGTTGGCTGTTGTCCTGTGGTCTGTTTTTACTAAAGAAGAATAAAAGATATTGGAAAGACTTTACCTAACAGATTGTGACTTCATTCTTGGTGCTCCCTCCATGATCTTCAATCTATTTGTCTGGATTCCAGTGAGACCTAATTGTGGCGGGTCTCGGAGGTGTATTGCACAGGACTTTGACTAATTGTAACATTGGGATTGAGGTGCTGAACCGGTGGTCAGCCGTAGTTGGAAGAAACTTTGTGTGGTATCCTTCTATGTGCGATGTATGTGTAGTAGTTTAGTTTCTGATTATAGAATGTTATTTATAGAATGTCATGATGTAGTCTTGTAATGATTCTAAGTGTGGCCAGGATTCTGTCAGTTGCTGCTGCCTGCCTGTGCCTCCTGTGGATGAGATCCTTTACCTTCTTGGAGATGAATAAAGAAACCTTTTATTCAATTTATATCTGAGAAGTACTTCTTCACATTGGCGACGAGGACGGGATGAAGATTTCATTTCAAATCTAAATATTCTTTTAAAAAAAGAACAATTTTTTTTCTTCCTCTTTTAAAGAAAATTTCTCAAAGTATCTCAACACCAAGAAGAAAGAAAAATCTTAATTTTAAGGTACTTTATGCTAATTTTCGTTTTACTATTCAGCCTGGGAAATCTAAAAATAAGGAAGACTTTATACCAACTTTTCACTCTCTTTTTTTTTTTTACCTTACTGCCATTATATTCCTAGTAAGGAATAATAATTTTTTCTACCTACTCATTTTGGGCAGATTTCCCTTTCTAACTGGAAACTGAAACGTTATTTTTAACTTCTTTTAAAGAATCTGCTAATTAACTTCAGTTGCTGCCTGCCTCAATAACTACCTACTGTGTTGCCTACTTCTTCACACTTTGTGTAAAGAAAAAGTACACTTTGAAACAGCTTAGTCAATGAAGAAAAAGGAAATCTTTTAGGAAAAGTGTAACCGTGTGCACAGGCTTAATGCAGTCACTCAAAGTGAAGGGAGTCAGTTGGTAAAGTGGTCTGACCATTGCCCTGTGATGTGTGATGGGATGAGGAAGCAAACTGTGAGCATGTTTACAGACCGGTGCAAGAAGCACACTGATCCAAGGTTGCTCTAGGTATATGTAATGCATTTCTTTTTCAAATAGTCTAGCAGGAGAGCTCAAGCTGTCTTAACTCCATGCGCGCGGCGGGTTTTCCCGCTGTGCGCTGACTTTTTAAAAACCTGCGGTTCATGACTAGCTCAGCTTGTCATGAGCGTACGAGAGCCGTAACTCATGACGGAGTGAGCTTGTCATGAGCGTCGAAGGAGTTAAAGCCCAAACCTAAAAATGTCCACATTGTGTATGCAACTATACCATCCCGCTTGACACTGCAGGACCTTTAATATTGGCTCTGGTATTCAAATTGTCTATGTTCAGTCTGTGTTTTACAGAAACTCCCATTTGACTCTTTAGCATCCTGGAACTGGCCAGGGGTCTGGCGAGAAGAGAAGGCTACAGTTGCTACATCAGAAAGGTCTCGCGTTGCTCTTCTAAAACCTTTCCTTTTCTCCAGGGCATTCTAACAAACTCGCCCTGCCTTGGTGTAAGGTACTCGCTTGGTGTAAAGAGGCCAGCAGCTAGTCCAATATTAGGATATACTGGCTTGTTTTGCTGCACTCTCCTTTGCCAGTCCTTCTCTTTTGGACTTGGAAGGTTTGCTTTACATGTTGCCACTTCCAATTTGAATGGAGAAAAAATGGAAGGGCGCAACTGCCTCCTCTCCTATTGGTTAATGAGCATGGATGTAGGTTAGTTGAACCATCTCCTTTCAAACCATTCTCTTACACTATTATGAGCCTACTTGCGTCAAGATGCTCTCCTGGTGGTCCTGTATCTCTGTGGGAAGTCTGTGATGTTTCGCCCCTGAAAGCTACTTTCTCTTTTTGTTCACCTCTGGGTTTACTGCTGGCTTGGTGCCCTTTCCCTCCTGTACATGTCATCAGTCCTACTGCGGTGGTTCAACATGTGATAAAGGGCATCATCATAGAGTCCTCTGATGGTAATGCAAAAGACTGATACTACTGTTTCAGTTTCATCCTCCGACCATTCCCTGTCTCAGCATTGTGCACCTAAGAAACAGAATTACCCACTTAGTACCTTCTTTGTGGATTTGCTAGGTCTGCAACCAAATTGAACCATTTCTATGTCGCATGGGCGGTGGTGGCATTAATGCTCCTTCAAGGTTTGGCTCTGTGGGTGTGGTATGTAGCCCATCATGTTTCCCATGGCTCCTGTAGATTTATTTTTATAGCTCGGTTTGTATGATAGATTGCCATGAACGTTTCCACCTATAAATTAGAGGAGCTCATTGATTCCATTTAAAAATCGGGCTGGCAGACTAAACTGTCTTCGTTTAAATATTTTTAGGGACGGTTCAAAACTCATTAACCGATTTCTTCCAAATAGCACAGAAAATGCTCAATGTGGCTACTATCTTCATGCTAAGATTTGACATTCCATCTGCCATTGCTTGGGCCATCTTTCTGCAAAACCCCTTTGAGAATTTGAATATTTGAATGGAAAACTACTTTTGGGACTCTCGCTTCCTGGAATCTTTGTACCTGCATGTACTTTTTTTTAATCATTTGTTAAAGGATCCTAAAACTAGACCAGAGCAGTGTGCTACCAAATTATTTTTTCTTTTGGAATGGCCAACTTAACCGTACATAATGTTGATCTTGCCGAATTGCAATATTTCAGAAGCGTCTGCAAAACCTAATTATGGCTAGTCCTAGGAAAACACATTTTGAAGGCAGGAGTTTAGCTCATATTATTGGGACTCCACTCTAATATCCTGAAAACGGGATCTGCACTGTTACCAGTGTGTACTGACACTGATCTGTGCCCAGACCCTTTCTATGGTGCTATGGGGAAAAATAAATTGTGTTGCTGATTACTTTTGATAAATCTGCCCAAACATTTACAAATATGAAAATATGCCAACATAAGTTTGATCTTGTTAACTTATATGCATATTGGGGGAGCTCTTTATGGGGGATCCCAGAAGTTGCATTTTCAGGGATATTCAAAAAGGAGAATGCAGATACTCTGTTGTAGCACCACCAATCCTTGAAAAGCAGTCTATGTGTACCCTTGTATATAGGTGGGAAAATGACTGTTCAAATGGAAGATTAAATATATCTCTTCATAAAGGTGAATTTGGTCACACTTACTATTTTATGCTTGCTTGGAATCCACAAACGTATTTCTGGTGGGCTTAAATTAATTTAATACTGTAGATTTCGCCACTGCAAGTGTGGAGAAATTTGAGGTGGCAAATTTTACTCCACGTGTTGGAAAGATACATTCCAAGGCATGCCATGGGAGTTTGAGAACGGCCACAACATATACGTTTCTGGGAATTCCTCAATTTCCCTTGATCTGCTTCCATCCTCGAAATGATTGGAGATTTAGTAGAGCCACAGACTAAAGTAATTTGACCTTTCAGAATACAACATCCCACTGAGAAGGAAAAATATGCATTTGCGCAGGCGGCTTCTATTCCAACTGCACTGACTTCCCCACTATGGAGAACTCCTCACAGGGCGACTAGGATCCTTTGGGAACAGTCACGTGCCCTTGCCATGCTCCTGTCTCAGCTTTCCAGGCATACAACTGCGTGCATTTGTGAATATAAAAAAGTAAAGGTACGTTTAGGAGGCAAGTGAAATGTCCTCTTGTTTGTTTACTATGATGGTTGCCTTGCTTCTTGGTTGTATCTGGAAATGCTGTGCCGCACCAAATAAAAAAAAAATACAACCTATTTCGTACATGTATTGCCAGTTTGTTCATTGTAACTGCCTTTCTTTACTTTTTAGCATCTGCCAGGACCTCGAATAACCTGTAAATTGTTACTGGTAATGGTGGCTTTTTGTCCATATGTAAAGCAATTGCAAGGTCACAAACTGAAAACAGTCAACATTAAACCCAAGTTTATAAAGTGTCCTTTAGCTGTGAACCTGAAGATGTAAGCCTCTGTAGTTGGCTTGTCACCCCAGCCAAGCTGCCGATGCAATTTAGGTCTCTTCAACTGCGATTTCCCTTTAAATCCTTCCAAGTAGTAATTAGTGGCCCCACAGGACACTCCTTTTCAGTTACTCTTTCCCCAAATGGTAATTGACCACATCTTGAACAATGGCGTTGGAACGAGATTGTCTCCTGCATGGTGTACAGTCATGTTCCACTCATGTGAGTGCTCCTGGGTATCTGGTATGCTGTGAGGTTTTTTTAATTCTATTTGTTCCTAGCTTCGCACTAATTTAGTGAGTGTGCACAGAGGCCCAGGCCGGTTCCTTGACCTGAGTGGTCCAATACCGGTCCTATGATCTGGAGGGGTGCATAAAATCATTTTGCTGACAGTAGCCTACTGTCCCTGTCAGGGGTTGAGAATGTAGAGCACTGGTGGGAGTGTACCACATTCTCTGAATCAATAGATTTCCCCAGACCTTGTTATCTTTGTCACTGAATTGGAGGTTTTCTGTCCGACTAACTTAATATTCCAGTTCTATGTGCTAACCCAAATATTAGCGCTAAAATCCTGAGTGTATGTTGTCAGTCTTTGTGGCCTCTGTGGTACGCATGTTTAAGTGAGCCAGAGTAATGGAAATCTTTGGGTTCCATTTTGGATCCCTTTGCTTGTTCCTGTGCACAAGATGGCAGTGAGGTTGTATTCCCATGCATAAACAACAAACACTGTTCACATCCTCCTCAGCTATACATAACCACAATACAAGTAGCCAGGTCACTAAAAACGTAATCTGGGCTAAGATCTACCTGAATCAAAAGAGGAGTTTGGAGATATTGCCTCACCGTTAACTCATGATGGCATGCTTCACCATAGGCATTATGCCACACCACGTTAGGTGAATACCACCATGGCGGACTCAACCATTGCTGGGAGTTTTTAGATAAATGGATATTGGATAATCACAGGGATCCAATTTAAGATAAAAATATCTTGATATATAACTGGTCGTTATAACTTTATTATGGTATCTTTGATATGATTAAAAATGCTACTGTTTCAGATATCTGATGAATGTCTCATCCACCCATGTAACTACGCCAACATGTTTCAGTGGTTTGAAAAGCTCGTTTGGGTCACTGCCCTTCGTCAGGGCCACTAAAATCCCAGCCGAACTACACATGCATTCCATGCAGTCAAGTGCGACCTAATGCTTTTCTTGGTCTGCTCTGTAAGAGATAAACCTGGGGCTTAGGGTGGTCCGAACTATTACTGGTCAGAACAGGGTGGCACTCTCCTGTAGGGAGACACTTCTCTTACCTCTTCTAGTACAGACCTAGAAATGCAAGAGCATTAGACCTCACTTTTCAATGTCTCTTTTCAGTGCCGACAAATGGTCGGCACAGGATTTGGTAAAAAGTGTCTTTGAACATACTCACACTTGCATGTGCTATGAAGTGTTTCCATATAAGTCGGATATTAGAGGACTACAGCTTTAAAATACAGCTAAAAATGAGGACCAGGTGAGACCGGATAACGGAGGAGCTTCGAAAAATGTAAAAAAAAAATTTTAAAGTTACTTTTTTCATAACGAGAAGAAAATGTTTAGCATTTGATGAACTGAAAATTGCATTTACCTACGCATTGCCTCTAGAAGAAAAGAATGTCACCTTCCTCCGAAGGTCACCAACCCAGCAAGTACAGTAAGATTTATTTTTGAATAAAATACTAGATGCCAAGTTCTCAAGGTTCATGTGTAGGACTGGTTATAAATGCAGTATTTAAAGGGTAAACCAGTACATTTAGAAACCTGCTTGCCAAACGTTTTAGAGTTGTATAATGACTATGCTATACAAGGGTATCAGGCAATGTCTGATTTTGTTTTTCGGTCTTTCCATGTTTTACAATTTTCATTCTGAAGTCACTTTACACGAGTAGGCGGAGGGAGATGCAATTATTAATTTATAGAGATGGATTTGAGACCAATTATGCCTGAACAAGCATCATGCAGAAGTTTTCAACATTGTCCCTAGAATGCCTTCTGAATGCCAAAACGTATCCGCATTGTGCAGTTCTAAGGTTGTATGAATATATCGCTCTAATTCATGTCTATTACTGGCAAACAAAAAGCTGACCCAATTAAACCAGAGGGAATCCATTAAGATGGATCAATCGAATATCTATATTTCTGCTTTTTTTAAACATATGTAAGAATTTCTGCCCTCTTGTATGAGCAACTTAGTTTTTTAACAAGAGATTAAGCGCGATGGAGGCCCAAATAGCCCGTTTAACCAACCTAATTCCGTGGACCATCAAGGACAACACCATGGGTCATAATGATGCGCTTGCTTGTTGCCACGAGCGTCAAAACAAAGAGGCAGACCATCCCATAAGTACAATCGCAACTGTAACTCGGAGCACAGACCAGTCTTTGCTCTGGACGATTCCTAGTTCTAATGTTGGTACCTTCACCTCCGTCCCTCTGGAACAAGAGACTGGTCTCATTCGCAAAGGCTCTCCTACTGATCCTTCGCTGAACTCCATGACCACGGAGGGCCTTGGGATTCTTGTCAACAATGGTAAAAATGACTTTATTCTTAATCCCAGTACTTTGACTTTAAAATTACCACTGGCAGCATGCCCAAATGTATTTCTATTGGCACTTATACCTCTGGTGAAGCATAATCAAACCTACTTGGGAGCAACTATATAAGAAAGCTATTCACGGGCTCAGTATGCACAAACATTTTAGTGCGTCGGAGGGTAAGAAGATGTTAAGGCTGCACAGGGTTGATAAGTGGGTCCCTCACCCAAAAACATACCAGGAGACTGTATTTGTTAATTTTAGGGAACTAGCCAGCGTTATGAAATTACTAGGGTCCCTATGAGGTGCGTCTTCATGTACCCACAAGCATTGTCATATTGCACTTGGTGTATTTTTATAAACCCCCTAAGCAGATATTACCAACACTTCTGTCTAGGTATCAATCACAGTCAGATATGGGTATAATAAACAGTAATAGGTATGCAGCCCTATGAGGTCTTACAGAGATCGATTGGCTTGGGATATCTGGGTTGTTACGTAGTTTTCATTAAAGCATCTCGAGGTTGTTGTGGTTTTTGGGGGGTGTAAACCATTCGGATGCATTTACTGTTCAGAGGTCGCACTGTGGCCTTAAACACTCCAAGTAGTGAATTCCGATTTGTACTTTGTAAAGGGGTCTTGATTGTGTATCTTTTTAATTTTTACAATATCGATTTCATTGATCCAAATTGCAGGTCTCCTGGTTTATTCAAACATGTTGACTCCATTTTAGAGAGAGTAACGGGGGAGAACCGCAAGTGTTTTTTATGCCTAGCGGGGATCTTAATTGCTAAGCAACCCCCCCACCCCTCCCCACCCCCGGCCCCCACCAAGATCAGGGAGCAGGGATATCCTATAGAAGGGTTCCAATCAGAGGGGCAAGGAATTGGAGGATTTGCCCTCTGCATCAAACCTGCTTAATGTGTTGGAGGTAGTGGGTACAGGTGATATGGGACTGCCAACGTTTAGTGGTAGTAACAGTTTGTCTATTATTTACATCTTTGTTTCCAGCAGCTTCATTTGCTGAAGTATGGCTCCATATTGAGTTCAAAATTTGGTGAGAACATAACCCAATTGAGGCAACCCTGACTGTGCCCTCAAGGGTGGAGTTAAATACTGAGGCTGAAATTTGTAATCTGAAGTCATCCTTGGACAACCTTGGAGTGAGCTAGAAATTTCCCAACCCGCCCCAATTCCTGGGTAAAGTAATCACGGAAAACATGGAGTTAGGTTTTGGGAGAATGACAGACCGTGATGGGAATGGGGAGATGGTCAACTCATTTTTGTTATTTTGCTCCTAAAATAAAAAAATCTCTCAACACCTGAAATCGACGAGTGTTCGCTTGCCAATCAATCGCTATGTAGAGTCCTAACTGCTTGCCTGAAGGACTCCTTCATTGTGGCCTTCTGTCATAAACGGTACAAAAGGAGCACAACACAAAGGTGGAATGAAGTAATCACTCAGAAGCTGGATATCTTGGCGTCATTAGGAACAGTACATCTTTTTGGGATAGTCTCAGCCATGAGATCTTCTAACCAAACTTATACCCAGTCCTGGGCTACTTCTACTATTGTACCGGTTTTTAAGAAGGGGAATTGCTCCTTGCCAAACTTTTATCGGCCTATTTCATTGACCGACATATTGGCAAAGATTTTTAGAAGGGTTCTATACAATATGCTTCTAGAGTGGGCAGAGCTTTTATACAGTCAAGTGGAGTTCTCATGGCAGTGATATGAGAGATGGACTTTGACCCAGTCTTTCAGTACTGATTGACACTACTTTATACAAACCCTACATGCCGTAACAGGGTGGGGAGGGAGGTCTTGTAGAGCGTGTATGTAGAGAGGGGCACTCAACAGCGCTGTCCTCTTTCACCACTCATGTTTTCTCTGGCGGTAGAGCCTATGTCAATTCTGCTATGCGGTGAGCTGAAACCCTGGGAAATATTGGTGGGAGAGCAGAATCTCATCCCAGTATATGCAGATGTTGATTTATGTCCAATCGTCAGCCTGTGCGGTGCCCCTACTGATGCATCATACGGCACTTGGTCAGATTTCTGGCATATGTGCAACATTAGGAAGACCCTGGCATCAGTGCCACTTGAATGGTTGCCCGATCGTGGGCTCCGATGGGAGGGGGAGAGCTTTCAATATTTAGGGCTGAGGGTCACGCACACAATGACTGTTCATAAGCACCTGAATGTGTTTGAGGGACCTGACGGGCCGATTGAGTTCTTGAGGACGTTACCCCTATCGGTTATGGGACGAGCGGCTATTGCAAAGATTATCTTCCTGAATTGTTTCTACCTGGTCAAGAACTCGCTGTTCCCCCTTGGAGCATACCTTTTTCAAAAACTCAACAGTTTGCTGATCTGGCTCTATTATGAATGGGACACAACTGTATACGTAGTCTACTGAATACAAGTGTAGTGGTTACGAAGCATGGACCTTATGCATGGGCATGTTTGCTCACAGACTTGGTATACGTAATGCTGCTTACTCTGTATTGACTTTCATTTTCAAGAATACTAGAGACATAGAATGGCAACAACACTTGATGATATGCACTGAATGTTACATTTATTTGTTATAACAAATGTAAAAATAAAGGTTTAAAAAAAAATGGGTAGGGGAAAATAAAACTATAAACCCCTTTCAATATGCTTTTTGCCGTGGCATAAGCACAGTAGAACAATGCTTGAATTTATATCTGATACTAGGCAAATATAGTGGCCAAGCAATCTCCACTCTACCTTGCCTTCATGGACTTTTCAATGGCCTCCGACTGCGTCAACTACTCCAAATTATGGTGACTTTTATTGGAAATGTGGTTGGATGGGACATTTGGCCATCTTTTGGCATTGTTGCATTAGAATACAAAAGCGAAGGTTCGATTTGGTCAAAACTTGGAGGTATTTAGGGAAATTTATGTTGGCCACAGATTATTGCACAGTTGTGTGCTTGCCCCTTTGCTGTTTATCTTGTATATTAACCAACTTGGCTCTTATTTGATCCCCTGCCCCCTGGATGTCCAGAGGATAAAAGACTCCCCACTTCTCGTATTGTATGCTGACGATGCCATGATAGGTCACACACCTAAACTCTGCGTTTGCTAGTCAATTCAGATGTACAGTTTACAGCCACTCTTGACTTAACACATTTTTCAGAATCCTTCATAATTGCGTGTGACTTCAAGTGCAGACGGCTTTCTAGTATCCTGGTCTGTACTAATCGCTTAGAAAGCACAAGCACTTTTCCTCATCTGGGAGTCACTTTTAGTGCAGGTGACTTATGGATGCTGAATAGAATTCAGCCGAGCATGAAGCTATCCAGGGCTCTAGGTCCACTTTTTATCCTCCCATCACCACCTGTAGGCAGAGCCTTCGCACCATTGTTACAGATATACAACTCTCAATGTGTGCGGGATGCATCTGATGAGACAGAAATCATGGTTATTCGGGTTCCCTCCGTTATTCGGGTAGAAGAAAATTGCCTTTGCAGCAAACTTTTGTCCGCCCTTTTAACTTCCTCCTATTTTATATGCCACAAAGAGCTATGCCTAGATCATATTGTGATGGAATTCAAACCTGCCCGCCATTGTTAAGGCGTTTGGAAGGCGGAAGAGGCCTCCCTAACTATGATAGTAAGAGTTGACTGTTGAGCATGTGATAGAGGCTTCTCTCTATTCCACGGAGATCGCCTTTGTAAAGCACTCTTATGAAGAGACTGCCCTTGCTGAACCATGCTCTAGCGTAGCATCGAATTTTAATTTATGGAGGAAATGTGTTCTAACTTTATTAGCTAAAGCACAGTAGAAAAGGCTATTCTGCAGTTGAGGCTAGAAACCCTTCCAAATAATGTATTCAGTTCCAGGGATGGCTGGGAACGCTCTTTATTTCGATTTAATGCGGATACCATTGAATATTTCCCTTGCTTCCCGTTAGGTTTTCAGAGTAACCGTGAGCTCAGTTTCCTTTCTTACGGGCTGCTGTTCGTTCACGGGTCACAACGTACCCGGCTAATGCCTTTGAAGTTACATTTTATCTTTTTATGTTTTCTATTTATGACTGAATGTAGCTATTTATGTACACGTGTGCTCACTGAAAGGGCATCTGCGGATTCAGATTGTACTGTTTTCTTAATGATACTTGCTCTTTTATTGCTACTTTGCATCCTAATAAAGTTTGACTTGACACTCTACATTCCTAAAGCAGTCTTAAAAAAACAAAAGCAACCATTTGATGTGGTTTTTTTATGTTAACGTACTAGTAGTAACTAAATCGCACACTACGTAGTGTTGCAAATAACTGGCACTAGAAAGGGGGTGTTTAGTGAGTGGCAGAGGTTGGAGCAAAAAAAAAAATTCTCGAAGGGACACATGCATTTCATTTTTTCGCAGGCTCCTGTCATTTTTAATTGTTGTTCCCGTTCAAACATGCACACCTTTACACAAGTGAGAACGGATCACGAGACTAAACGTAATCTGTGATAGGAAAATCTCCCTTTCCTTGGCCCTGTGGTAAACACTTATTTTCCAAATTTAAACAGCAGGATACAGGCTTTTCGAGCAAGAAAAAAATATTTGCAAAGTCTGAGAACAGATTTCTAGGTCTCTGGAACTACAAGCTGACCACCTAATATGAAGGCACTAGGCCCACTATATGCTTAGCAATGTCGGGGACATGGCATTATGCCCTTGCCACAAAATAGCTTAGATTGGTATGGTATAAAGAAAACAGGTTGCCCCATGACCCAAAAAACACTACACTGATCGAAATGAGTAAGAATGGCTGATGTACAGCAGCAGTTGGATGTAGATTTTCATACAAGCTATGTGCTGCTGCTGGAACAGACTGCCCCAGGAGTGCAGATTCCGAGATTGAGCTTACCCTTCAGCAAGCAACACACCCAGGAGTAATGCTGAAGACCACATGAAAGAAATGCCGGAGCGTTAGTAGTGAAACTAGGAAAGTGGCTGCCTATTTCTGACATGTGGAAGGGAGGTGGATTGCAGGAGATTTCGTAACCAACTGTATTGCAGAGGTCCTTCTCTCAAGAGTTCACCACTTCAAAAAGTGGTGAATATCTCTTCCACTCACCAAACTACATCATACCATGTACACTGCAGCAAGTGAAGCACATTCGGCCCGTGTGCGGCTGCCCACTGCTTCCTGTCCTGAACACACCGTGGAACTTTACTTTCCAAAGGCTTGGCGCACAATGACTAGAGTGCTCCTCGCGAATCATTTAGAAGACTCCGTTTCCTGTGCACTATGCAGTAGGCGAATGGACAATTTGTTCACTAACTAAAAGTGTTGCTGTCCTAGGTACAAAGTCAAATAAGACAAGCATTTACAATGCAATAGGTCTCCCAATAGCGAGATTTTGAGCTATTGGCATTGTTAATGGCAAATCCTTTTATAATATTAAAAGGCATTGCGAGGGGAGGGTGGTGTGAGGGGCGAGGGTGGGTGGTGAGAGAGGGGAGGGTGGGTGGTGAGAGAAGGGAGTGGTGAGAGGAGGGGAGAGTGGGTGGAGAGGGTTATCGCATTTGTAATGCAACATGTTTAGTATTAACGTGACTTAGATGTATTGATATAACAAATAACAATTGTTTTTTCTAAAGTAATATAGAATACTTAAAAGTAATTTTAATTTATAATGGCAATATCTTAAACTTTACTAAAAAACTTTTGTGAATGTTATGTTCAGTGTATTGTTGTGGTGTCCCGGAGTGGTGCGGTGGTGTCCCGGAGTGGTGCGGTGGTGTCCCGGAGTGGTGCGGTGGTGTCCCTTATTGATGCGTGGGGGAGTCCCTTATTGATGCGTGGGGGTGTCCGTAAGTAGTGTGCCGGTGTCCATGAGTGAGGTTAGGTTGTCCCTAAGTAATGCGGTGTTGTCCATGAGTGTTGCCCCAGAGTGATGTTTGTCTATAAAGTGATTTGTAAAATGTGAATGAGAATGTGAGCATGTTTACATAAAGTAGAAACTAGTTTGGGCGCGTAAATTTCAAATTTTTAAAATAAGTATTGTAAGTAAATAAATGTAAAGCACATGCTAAAAGCTTAAATATCAACTTTTTCAAAAATACCCAGTGGCTAATGTAGGTGCAAAGACGGTATTTACCTTTCACAGATTTTAAATGTGACATTTTGCATTTTTTCTATTGATGGGCTCGGTATTATGTCCCACAAAATAATAGTGTATTTTTAGAATGAGCATGTAGTTTGCTGAAATGCACTTATTCCGTCTGAGAGTTGAAGCCCCCTTTCCCCGTGGCTGCAAACCTGAGCACTTTTCAGAAGGTGCCCCATCCTCCGTGGCGCCCTTCCCCCCTCCCGCAGATATGCAAGGCAGGGCTTCTATTGTCTTGCAGGCGTACGAGGAACAGGTGTGAATTGGCGATTGCCCAGGAAATTCTGCATGAAAACGGGCCTAGACCTTGACACTCCCAGCTCCAGCCGAGTCACTTCCAGCCCCTCGCCTAGGTGTCTCCAAGTGAACTGCAGTCTGCAGTTTCAATAAACACACTCACCCCTACAAAAGCATAGCATACAGGGAATGCCGTGCATTGAACGATAAAGGTTATAAGAGCTGTATCCCTTCACCATCCTTTCACTCATGTAAAAAGGCGCAACTTGCGTTGGAAGGACTGTTAAGGAGATGTCCTACGAAAGGAATTATATTGCAATTCAAAGACAAAACGTGTTTCCTGAAAACTGTGACAGTGTAACATTATCTTAAATGTGTGTTCATACACAACTGCTGACTGTCACCATGCCTAAGTTTGTGTGATTTTGGAGCTTGACCTTTCCAAATGTTGCCATCTTTCGTAAACTCTTTTAAAAGAGCACTCCGCAAAAGGCATTTCTTTTAGTAATGACTTTCAGGGAGCTGGTCTTTGCATGGGAGCCAAAAGGAGCAGGGGAGTGAGAGAGTGGGAGGGAAGCCTGGCGACAGGGGGCTGGGGAGGTGATCCCTTTGAAGGCATTGCGCAGAGGGGGGCGGGGGAGAGCTCCTTTGAAATGCGGCTGGGGAGCAAATGGCAAGTTTGTGCACGAGCACGTGCACTTGCCGAAATCCGGCCACCTAGTTCAGCTCCTGTTTTGGCCACTATAGATCGACCATCTGCGATGCGCAAGTGCATTGGCAGAGGTCGACCTAAAAAAAGTTATAGCAGGATAAATGAACTCCAAATCTGTGAAACGACAGTAGTGTACCAATTGCACCTCAACTCACTATTCATTGAACCACCTAAACAGTGCGTGTCATGTTTGGCAACTTTCTTTGGTCATATTTCTTTATTTCTTGACTCCAGTTATAAGCCGAAATGGGATGGGGACTTATGCAATTTACTCACTTAGCCTTATTTTTTGCTGTATATTGTGCTCGCAGTTGATTAGGCCATACGCTTACATAATTGATTTCTAATTGGGATTCATTAGCTCATAATGAGGTTTGGGCACAGTGCCTTTGGCCGCTGGGCCCCACATGTTTTGTACAATGATACCATGATGAATGCTACTATGAGTCCCTATGGGGTCACTTGAGCTATACCTTTGCTGCAATGTGAGCAGACAAATCGATGCTTAAGAAATCATTTTTATGTGTCCTTTCATAATTTCTTATATTTTAAATCTTATTGCCTTGTAAAGCAGTCATGTGGCAATGTATGTAATCAGGCATATGTCCAGTATACAAGATATGAATTGATGATGGGCAATGTGAATAAATTCCTGTCTGGTTGTGTGTACTTGGCTGGGAGTCTGCATAATGCGAGGTCTGTTTTTATGTTCATTATTGTATAACGCACATATATGGTGGAGTTGGACTTTGCGAATTCAGACGTTGAAAAAGACCGTTCGGCCGAAAGGAGTTGCCAGTAAAGTAAACTTGGTTTTGGACACAATCCCGGAGTGGGAGCATTCTTGGGCAGAAATGACACACATATACACACCGACAGGTACGCACGTACGTTTTAGCAAAAAATGTTCAAACTAGTCCTGCTCGCTTCTCTCGCTCTTTCTCTCTTGAAGCCCCCCTAGTCTTCTGTAGGTACCTGGGGGAAGTGACTGGGGCCGGCAGCGCACGTGCCCAAAAAAAACGGTCTAAATGTTCCGTTGGAAAAACGGACAGTCCGGGCCTGCGTCTAATTATTAACCGATGGTTCATTAAGAATTTGAGACCGTAGAATTTTCTTAAAACTGGATGTTCTCCCACCTGGCCAAAATTGTGGATTCCCCCTCCCCCACCGTCTTTTAAAGGTGCATAATTGTATTTCCATGCCAGGGCCTCAGTCAGAAAGCCGTACTAATGAACACAATCACCCTGCTCAGTTAAACAAAACAGCGCCCGACTCCACCCCTCCCCAGTGCAGGTAAAAAGATGTCCATGAATTTTTGATGTTGCAAAACTTTTTTTTTTCTGTGCAATATTTTGTTGTTGTTGCATTGATGTATGTACTTAGCGTTCGACAGAACCAAAGACTAGAATTTAAGAAATTCAGCTATGACTATAATGCTTAACACGCGTTAACAGAGCAGCTCCCAAGTTGTGCATCTCCTTACCCAGGCATCAAGATGTTTCAGTGTAGAAAAAGCTAAATCTCCTGTTCTGCTGCTGTTTAGTTAAACCTCACAAACTTTTCTAGCATTCTTTGTATCTTGGAAATAGTTTTTCACAAGAGTGCGTTAGGTTATGCCACTTCAAACGTTTCTCGTTTAACCTGTCCCCCTTTCGACTCTAAATTTCTTTATTACTCCTCTGCATATACGGTTTTGACTTGCTTCTTTTTCAAGTGTAGGATCGGTTATAAACCAACTTAACTGTATTGTCAATCAATTTTTAGAGTCCCTGTATGAAGTAGGGAAGTTATTTTCCTAATACATTTTTTTAGACAGCCAAACTGTATTGTGTGGTATATGACTAATTGTTTCCTTAAACCATTTTTCTGGTTTGAAAAAATAATTTTCATGCAAAACTGGATCAAACTAAGAACATAATATAAATTTTTAAAAAGGGACACCGTAACGTCTGTGTTGTAACGACATCACACCAATATCATTATTGGACTTCGATAGTTACCCATTGTCTCTCCTGTGTGTGTGCGTGTAATAATCAAATTGCTTTTACTAGTTCTCCTCATTCTGGTTTGTAGTGCTTACAATAACAGGTGTTGCTCAGCTCAATAGTACTCGGATATTGATGGAAGGCTTGGTCTCTGCATCAGGTGTATTCCTGCTGAGATCTCAGCACCTGCGGGGGAATACAAGTTGGTTCCAACTTGAAACTACCATACTTGTGTAACTTAAATATCACTCCAATCAGCAAATGAAAACACTGCTAAAAAATGTGTTTGAAAGCTTGGAACATTTTGTAAAGCTTGTTTCTACAGCTTTTTTGTTTGCTTTTCTAGTTCAAGAAGATGATTGTGATTCTGATGCAGAAAATGAACAGAACCAAGATCCAAATGTTGAAGAATTCCTTCAACAAGGAGACACAGCAGTAATTTACCCAGAAGCACCGGAAGACGACTTGAGACCTGATACACCAGAGCTCAGTTGCCATGATGAAAATGGTAAACCTCTTCTGGCTCCTAATATACACAACATAACTTACCCTGTAAAATACACAATTGGAAATGTTCACATGCTTCATTAGATCTTTTTAGTCTTTTTCTAGCACTCCTTCTGTTTGAAACTTTGTAACATGATTTTTATTTCACCTCAAATATTATAACAATCATATATTTGAACATGCATGGTATTGAACACCACTTCCCTGAATCTGTATTTCACTGGAGCAAGAGTTTTACACTATTGGTAGTCCTATTTAACAAAATATAGGACTACAACTCTCAGAATTCTAAGAAAAAAAAGTGATTGACCAAACATGTCCGGTATGGACCTTGGAAGCTTGGCAGTTATGCAAACATAAAAAAAAGCCCACACTCCCCTGTGGCTAGCTCTTCTGGAAGTGCCAGATTGCCCTATAGGCCAGTCCCACAGGGGGAAACGCTATTGCAACGCCACCGTTATCACACATTACCTTTACAACGCAATTGTTACAACATGACTACCGTTACTATGCATAACCTTTACTGCACATGATTTACAATACATATGCCTTTACCATGAAAAGGTTGGTAAAGGCATTTGCATGGTAAAAGTAAGTATTTGAGGTAAGTATTAAGGTGTGTGTGTGTGTGTGTGTGTATATATATATATATATATATATATATAATATATATTCACTGAAAAAACCATAGGTTTTAGCCCTTATATAGTTAGGAATTAACATATAAAAAAACATTGAAATTCCTCCTATATAGTTAGCTGGACATTTTATTGATATAAAACCAATGAAATTAGACATATAGTTAGTTGCACTAACTATATATTTCGCGCATCCGCAATCCAATGCTGATGATGTCACATATTACATCATTCATGACATGGTCAGTGACATCACTGATTACATCACTGATGACATCACTGATGACATCCTCCAGTGTCTGTGTGTTTTTGTAAAGTTTAAATATGTTTTACATATTGAAGAATGAGTGGATGTATAAGAGTATGGATGAAGGATTTGATTGTATAAGTGAGTAAGTATGTGTTAGTAGATCTCTGAAAATGTAAGCTGTTCTGTGTTTAACTGTATAGATTAAGAAATCAAAGTGTGATTGATTCTTTACAGGACTGACTAGGTGTGTGAGTAACTCCATGGATGAGTGGCAGTGTGTGAGTGTCTGCATAGGTGTATGAGTGCATATGATAGTGTTGTAATGATGAGTGACTGTATGTACGAGTGACCTTATGGGTGAATGAATGAATATGTGTGTAGACGTAGGAATCAGTGAGTGCGTATGTAGTAAATGGTATTGATGTGTCAATAGTTTAAAAAATGATACTCTGTATTTTACACTAGGTGTAACAGAAGTTATATTAGAGTGTAAGGAGGTGCATTGTATTATCACATGAAGTATATCAGTGGTATGATCATTGATGTTAAATGAGATGTCATCAGTGATGTCACTGACCATGTCATGAATGATGTAATATGTGACATCATCAGCATTGGATTGCGGATGCGCGAAATATATAGTTAGTGCAACTAACTATATGTCTAATTTCATTGGTTTTATATCAATAAAATGTCCAGCTAACTATATAGGAGGAATTTCAATGGTTTTTTATATGTTAATTCCTAACTATATAAGGGCTAAAACCTATGTTTTTTTCAGTGAATTTCATTGGTTTTTTAAAAGCTAATATATATATCTATACTTAAAGTCACTTCTCCTGCCCCAGTCACTTCTCCTGCCCCCGTCACTTCTCCTGCCCCCGTCACTTCTCCTGTCTCTTCACTTCTCCTTCTCCTGTCCCGTCACTTCTCCTTCTCCTGTCCCGTCACTTCTCCTTCTCCTGTCCCGTCACTTCTCCTTCTCCTGTCCCTCACTTCTCCTTCTTTGTCCCTTCACTTCTCCTGCCCCTGTCACTTCTCCTGCCCCTGTCACTTCTCCTGTCCCATCACTTCTCCTGTCCCGTCACTTCTCCTGTCACTTCTCCTGTCCCGTCACTTCTCCATCTCCTGTCCCGTCACTTCTCCATCTCCTGTCCCGTCACTTCTCCTTCTCCTGTCCAGTCACTTCTCCTGTCCAGTCACTTCTCCTGTCCAGTCACTTCTCCTGTCCCGTCACTTCTCCTGTCCCGTCACTTCTCCTGTCCCGTCACTTCTCCTGTCCCGTCACTTCTCCTGTCCCGTCACTTCTCCTGTCCCGTCACTTCTCCTGTCCCGTCACTTCTCCTGTCCCGTCACTTCTCCTGTCCCGTCACTTCTCCTGTCCCGTCACTTCTCCTGTCCCGTCACTTCTCCTGTCCCGTCACTTCTCCTGTCCCGTCACTTCTCCTGTCCCGTCACTTCTCCTGTCCCGTCACTTCTCCTGTCCCGTCACTTCTCCTGCCCCGTCACTTCTCCTGCCCCCATCACTTCTCCATCTCCTGTCCCTTCACTTTTACTGTCCCTTCACTTTTACTGTCCCAGCACTTTTACTGTCCCAGCACTTTTACTGTCCCAGCACTTTTCCTGTCCCAGCACTTTTCCTGTCCCTTCACTTCTGCCCCGTTCACTGCTCCTGTCACTTCTCCTTCTCCTGTCCCCGTCACTTCATTTCTCCTTCTCCTGTCCCTTCACTTCATTTCTCCTTCTCCTGTCCCTTCACTTCACTTCTCCTTCTCCTGTCCCGTCACTTCTCCTGTCCCCGTCACTTCTTCGAGTGGAGGATGGGCACATTTACTTATTTTGCTTGGTGTGCATCAGAGGTTTTCTGCAAAATGGGGGGCATTCTAATTTTCTGACTACTCTCTTGGTTGGATGGAGCAGTGAAGGCCGCTCTTTTAGGGAGTGCAAATGACACTCTCATCACGTGCTGCTTGCCATTATAAGTGTAGTTAAAAGTTCGGGGCATTTTGATTTTCTGGCTTCTCCCCTGAGCAGAGCCTCACACCTTAAAGGCCACAGGATCGCAGAGGAGGGCTTAAGATCACGTTGTCCTCCAGTTAAAGGGGTCTGGCAGTTTAAAGGAAAACCTTGTTCTGTTTATCAAGACCTGTATTTCGAACAATCCCTAACAATAGGCATCCCACGATGTTCCCTTGTTCGTACCGAGCAGCAAAACACACTTTTAAAAACACAGCTTGGAGCACTAAGCAAAATATATATTCCATAAAACGCATTAGAAGAAGCAAGCACCCTCGGTCACGCCTTTGACAGCCACAAGTGTTTTTACAAGTATACTGTCTAAAAAAATAGCTTGATCGGATATAATGCTTTTTCTCGCCTCCTCAGCGTCGTGGACGTCAGGGTTGTGTTTTCCAAACAGCAGATTACACTGCCCACAGCGCACCTCTCACGCACCAGCGGGATTGTTTTAAAGTTTTGATTACACATTTGCGGACCCATCTTGTATATTTGTTGCATAACGAGCCATGGCCTGCACCCAGATACCAGAGACACCTCATGCAGATCTCACTGGCATATGCTAAAGGCAGGCAGAGGGCAGGCGCATTGTCATTCCAAAGGGGTAATCGGCATCAATCGGAATGACAATGGGCCGCCCTCGGTCTGCGCGAGCTCAGGGAGGGGCTGCTGCAGCCTCTGGAGTTCAACAGAGAATGCGAGCAGCCCCTGGAAGCTGAAAAAAATGCACGCTTTTAGTAGGACTATTCTCTCTGTCCCGCCCGCCCACTTCTACCGCTACCCGCACCCCGCACCCTGTACCCAATCCCCGCACCAACCTACCTACGCTGCTGCTCGGCCAAAGCGTCTCCTCTTCTCCCGGGGCTCCCTCCGCACACGGTAGCCCCGTACCAGCCCACACTTCTCCTCAGGCCTGCATCACCCGGTCTCCACTCGGCACGGGAGACCGGTCCGGGCATCGAAGGCTTCCCCCAGGCAGGGGGAAGCGGAAACCACGTCCTCCCGGCCCGCCCACAACCAGGCGGCGGCCATCTTCAGGCAGCTCGGGCCGCGGCGGTGATCTCGGGCGGCAAAACGAGGAGTGGGCACCCTCAAAATCGAAAAAACAAACACAAAAATGAAAGAGAAGCCCCCCAAGCCCCCCCCCCGAATTTTTTTTTTGAAAAATCGCGGGGGTGCGCGAACCCGTGCCGCTTATAGATATATAATTGATTTCTCTTCTAATTTTCTCAGGAACCACTGGAGGGATTTACACTATTTTACCAAAAGCGTGATCTGCGTACCAGACACTACTATTTTGACAAGTTTGGTGTAATTCCCTTCAGCGGTTCAAGCTGTAGCCGAGTCTAAAGGTCCTATGGAAATTAACATGGGGAAAACACGTTTTGGGACCCCCCTTTTTTCTCAGCCCCCACTTGACGAATCCCCCCCAAACTTTCAGGGAAGGAGCGGAGCGGAGCGAGCCATCTTCTTTGAGAAATTTGCGAAGATTCATCAACCAGCGATAAAGTTATTCCCAATAGAATATTGGGGATTTCCTATGGAAACTAGGTCCTAACTATATATACCTACTGGCTACCGCCAGTAGGTAATATATATATATATATATATTCACCAAAGAAATCCCGTTACCGAGGGCACACTTTGCACAGCTGATGCGAGTTTCAGGGACGGGCTTTCCCTGTAGTTAATTCACCACCAAAAAGAATTGTACTCGCACTCCACCAGGATGTCTATTTTTAGCAGGTTTATTTTAACAATGTACCATTACAACACACAGCCTTTAACCTACACGTTTCGATCTATCGATCTTGTTCACGGTTACAAACATTTGTCCATTTTTAGTTTCAACCTTTTATACCAGTTAGTCATAGTAGCACTATCATGATGCATTATGGTTCTGGTAGTTACTGTTTATAATTCATACATGGTTTTACATGTAAAACTCGTGGTATATTTTTGTGCATGATTACATTATTATTCTGGCTCAGGTATGCACAGATGTGTATTTGTCTGAGTTAATTCATGTTTGCGCATCTTTAAACATCGCAGCTTGTTTAATATTTAATCTCGGAGTCAAGTGGATAACCATTGCTACATGCATCCAAAGTATGCTTGCATGAGAATAACCATTTTTAAAACATCACATTGTTTACCAGGACGTTTCGCGCATTTTGAGTTATATAGGGATTTAGTGCCCAATTTCTAAGACATATATACATTGTGCATTAATCACCGTTGTTTATCTTTACATTAACCAGATTATATCTAGGGAGGTTGGAATTACTCAAAGGTGCACATAAAGTTCTTCGTCCCCATTCAATCCCCCAGGGATTTTTGTTTTAAATCAAATGATTAGTCTCCATTCCAGTCGACGTAAGGTCATCAGTCTATTTCCACCTCTCTTTTATCGGCACGGTGGCCAATCCACTGTATGTCATGTCCTTCCATGTCCTTTTTTCTTTTTCATGGGTCAGCATATGTTTCGCCATAGCATAGCTTTGATCACGATTGTCGATCGCTCGAATATGTTCCAATATTCTTTTGTGTAGAGGACAGATGGTACTTCCGATGTATCTTTTGCCACAGAAACATTGTAATAAATAAACCACATGTGGTGTTTTGCAGGTGATAGTGCTTTCCACAGTGAAGATTTTTCCTTTTGGATCCTTTATTTTAGATAGATTACGTCCCACTTGGCAGGCCTTACATTGGCTACATTTGGTAAAGCCATTACGTCTTCCATCTAGCCAGTTATTAGATTTTTTCTTCTTTTCTTCAAAGTGGCTTTTGACCAATTTATCCGACAGACGGTGCTTTTCTGAATGTCATTTGTGGAAATTGGCCAAGATCTTTGCCTATATCCGGATCTTTTTGCAACACATGCCAACATTTTTGTAGTGTTTTTCGTATCTTATGGCTCTCCTTAGTGTAAGTAAGTATCATTCTGATTGGTTTCTTAGTGGTTGATTCATTTTCTGATTCTCTTTGTGGGATCAATGTTTCAATTCGACTTTTCCCTCTTGCTCTCTTTTCACCTCGTTCAATATCTCATTGTTTATATCCTTGTTTGCTGAATCTGGCTGCGGTTTCTTTGAATTTTTTATCCATTTCACCTTGATTAGAACAATTTCTATTCATCCTGATGAATTCACCATAAGGTATATTCCTTTTTAGTGCTTCAGGATGAAAGCTTTGTCCATGTAGTATGCTGTTCGTGGCAGTTATTTTTCTGTGGACTGTTTCTAGCTGACCATTATGAACATAGACTTTCGTGTCCAGGAATACTATTTCATTAGTACTTATGCTGTGTGTGAATTTCAATTCCACCTCGTTATTGAGGATTTCCATGTATTCCGGAAATTCATTGTTTGATCCATTCCATATTATGAATAGGTTGTCTATAAATCGCAGCCAGAGGACCTCTCTGGCTACGTATCGGTCATTTCCTTCTCTCCAAGCTACCATTTTCTCCCACCAGCCCATCACTAGGTTGGCGTAGCTTGGAGAGAAGGAAACTCCCATTGCTGTGCCACAGATTGGAGTATAATGTACCTTACTAAAAAGAAAAACATTGTTTTTAAGGCACATCTCTACCATTTCAACAAGCATCCTACAGTGCTTCAATTGTTCTATCGGTTTTTGTTTTAGAAAATACTCTATTGCTGTCAGGCCCAGTTCATGATTTATCGAGGTGTAAAGAGATACGACATCCATCCATCCAATGTTCATCAAATGTCTGAGGAAGTCCCCAGTGTCTTTTACATACGAGGGTAAGGTGGGCACAATTGGGGCTAAGAAGTGGTCAACATAATTAGCAACTTTCTCGTATAAAGACCCACAATTGTAGATGATCAGTCTCCCAGGGGGTTTATTAGTGTCTTATGGACTTTCGGGAGAAAGTATAGCGTCGAAGTGATCGGGGTTTGATTGTTGAGGAATTGTACTTCATTTTCGCTTAGTAAACTTAAGTCTTGCCACTTTTTTAGACTATTTTCTAGGTCCGTTATACATTCATTGATTGGATTTTTGTTCAACTTTTTATAGTTATTGATGTCACTTAATTGGCACATCGCTTCCTTAGTATAGTCCTCTTTGTTCTGGATTACTATATTTCTGCCTTTGTCAGCGGGTTTAATTTCCAGATTTTCATTTGCCATTAATGCATCCAATGATTTCCTTTCCTCTGTCGTCAGATTTTCTTTTTTCTTTGTATTGATGTTGCTCAATTTGTCTAGGTCCTCATTTACCAGATCATAAAAGATATCTATTTTGTTGCCTGGATGTAATATGGGACAAAACTTCAACTGTTTTTTAAACTTTGTGCATGGGTGACTACTGGTTGCATGTCCCATTTCAGTTAGAATTTGAGTATCTGGGATACTATCTTCATTTATTTCATGTACCAGTCCATGAGCAGTTCTTAATGCTGGTATATCCTGAATGCTCAATCCTTGGTTGTCGGTCATATTGGTGCTGATGGTATTTGATTCCATATTTTGTCTACCCTGTTTTTTGAAGAATTTAGCTAGTTTCATCTTTCTTACGTACTTGTAGAGATCTATTTTAGTTTCCACTAGATCCCAGTGTTTTTCTGGACAAAAAGTCAGTCCTTTATTTAATAGTCTCTTCCGCTCAGGTTAGCACGTGTTTCGACAGGTTGATGATTAAATATGGCTCATTTTCTTCAGGACTGTTTATGCATTAGTTAATCTGTTTCTCAAGTTGTATCCCTTGTTTTTTCCTTTTACTTAGTCTGGTTTTGCGTTTTGTTCCCCTGCTGTTTGGGATCCACTCCCTCTTCCACGTCCTCTTGAGAAGCCCCTTCCTCTGCCTTTGCCTCTGGGTAATTGCTGGTCGAAGTATACTAATTGCATTTCCTCTAAAAAAGAGGGTTTTTGTCCTTGTGGTAATGATTCTTCATTTTCTCTGTAATCGGTGTCTGATTCACTCGGAGTGGTATTCATTGATGCAATGAGAGGCTTCTTGTTTGCCTTAAGTTGTTGTTTTAAAGTTATGAAGCGTTTTGCAAAAGTAACGATTGTTCCTCAGGCATAATCATGTTGATCTCTTCTATATTTTCTTTCTTATCTTTCTTCTACCTCTTTCTCATGTTTGTCCAAATTAGTTTCCGTTATTTTGAGTAATTTTTTTGATTCCTCATCTTTATTAATTTCCTGTATTTTCGCTTCAATCTCTTCCACCTTTTTCTTTATTTCATTAATGTCTATTTTGGCGTATTTAACGATGATCATCATCATATTGTAGGAGCACTGCATGCTGTTATTTCCCCAGTCGATAAACATTTCCGACCTTGTATCCGGATGGTTTGGGAGCGTAAATATTCTCAGTCCCCTTGGTACCATTTTTTGTTCTATATACTTCTCCAGTGTAAGAATCTCCCAACTTTTTGTTATTTCTTTTTTTAGTAGCTTTTCCAGCTGGAGAAATACTTGTTTTAATGTAATTTCTCCTGTAGTGTTTCATGCCTCAGTGTTACTTTTCTCAGTTTCATTTGAAGTTGTTTTTTGAAGCATTGCCTCCGCTCTCTGTGCACGTTTGAGAGCTCTTTCCTCCATAATCGTGATTGCAATTCTGTTATACCACGTTACTGTGTATTTCTTTCAAATTCACAGATAAGTAACTTTGTGACAAAAGCTCTGTTTGCTCTGTGGTCAGACCTCCACAGATTGTCCTGCTTATCCTAGAGAGTTGAATATGCAAATGGGAAGGGTCACGGCAGATCAAGTAGTGTTACTGGGTGTTACTGGGTGTTACTGGGTGTTACTGGGTGTTACTGGGTGTTACTGGGTGTTACTGGGTGTTACTGGGTGTTACTGGGTGTGTGTGTGGAAATTGCTCCTATATAGTTAGTTGTACTAACTATATTTCGTGCACCCGCAATCCACTGCTGATGTATATATTACATCATTCATGACATGGTCAGTGACATCACTGATGACATCACTGATGATATCATTCATGTGGTAATACGATGCACTCCTCACACTCTAATATAACCTTTGATACACCCAGTGTTAAATACAGACTACCATTCTTGAAACCATTGACACACCAATACCAGTTACTACATACACACTCACTGATTCCTAGGTCTACACACACATTCACTCATAGAATCACTCATACATTGTCACCTATCAATACAACACTATCATATGCACTCATACACCTATACAGACACTCACACACTGCCACTCATCCATGGAGTTACTCACACACCTAGTCAGTCATGCAAAGAATCAATCACACTTCCATTTCCTCAACTATACAGTTATACACACAACACCTTACTTATTCAAACCTATACTAAAACATACTTACTCTCTTATACAATCACTGATACAAGTACACAATGATCCATACAGCCACTCGCACATTCACTGGCTCTCATGTATAGTCATTTATATATGCCAACTCTCACATGCACTGTGTTTTACATATGTACTTACTTGGACATGTAGCACTGAGATATCCATTCACTCACCAACACACCCATGCACACAACCGCCAATATAGCGGTTTCCACATGCACTCTTGAACTCATACACCTAGTGAATCAACTGCTCACACATCTATGCACAGTCGCACACCTCCCAGACACCCACACCCACACTCAGTCTCCCATTCAAATACTTGGGCATCCAATCAAAACACATATAGCCACTCATATAGCTACTGATCAACACATGCAGCAGCTTACACAAGAACAGACATACTGATGAACACATTCAGACAGTTTAATCACTAACCCATGTATTTAGTAAGACACATTTAATCACTCACTCAGTCACGCACCTACTAAATCCTTCACCCAGACACTTATACATCCACTCATTCTTCAATATGTAAAACATATTTAAACTGTACAGAAACAGTCACTGGTTGATGGCATCAGTGATGGCATCAGTGATGTCACTGACCATGTCATGAATTATGTAATATGTGACATCAGCAGTGGATTGCGGGTGCGCGAAATATAGTTAGTACAACTAACTATATAGGAGCAATTTCAATGTTTTTTTAAATGCTAATTCCTAACTACATAAGGGGCTGAAACCTATGGTTTTTTAAGTGAATTATATATATGTGTGTGTTTGTATATGTATATATTTATTTTCGCGGCTGCCCAGCCGTGGAGGGAGCACCACTGTTAGAATTGGAGAAGCGGGCTAGGGGCTGGAAATACGTCCAGTTCCACACGGGGCAAGCAGCGCCAGGAACTCAGACTGCGTGCACAGTGGGGCCCATTGAAGGGCTTTGCATCGAGGACACAGCACCCATCAGGGTGAGATTGTCGCACCACATATTCCAGAGTGGCGTGTCCACCAATCACGATGGGGCTTATGAAGTGGCCTATCAGAAGGCGGTTTAAACAATAAATGTAGTGTGGGCTAAAATGCTGTTTCTTCTGTGGGACTAAGCCTATGAGGAAGGAAGTTTTCCGAAACTCGTCAGGCTGCTCCTGCTGCGTGTGTGGAAAGGGGCGACCACTCTGTCCCCCCGAACGTATGGTCGGGGGCCCGGATCCTCCCGGGAAACCATTTTGTGCGGGGGGCGTGTCACGGCTGGTATGCCCGAAGCTGCGTAGCCGGGGCGCGCCTTTTCCCGCCCAAGAGGGGTTGTCCTAGACACCTACACCGTTGGCCATGCCCCGTAGGCGTACCGGAGGAGGGTACACGCCCTCCCGAAGAGGAATAAAAGGAGCAGCAATCCGTAGAAGCATCCTCTTGTTCCTGTGCTAGGAAGCTGCACCCCTCGTTGCACGTGAGCCCTCGACGGAACAAGGAGCAATTTTGAGAACTTGTAATTTTTGTGTTTCTCTTCCAGTGACTTCGAACCTTCGGCTCCAGGACCGTGCTGAGCAACAAGGATCGAATATCCGACAACAATGCCTGGCAGGAAGGCCGGAAAGAAGTCAGGGACTGACCAGATACTTCGCATGCTGATGAAAGATATGGCGAGTATGAAAAAGCAGATGGCAGCGATGAGCAATACGGGCAGACCGAAGAAGGTCATAGGACCGGCGTTGCCCGGAGTCGTGCCCGCTGGGAGAGGTAAAAGGATCCGGAATAGGGCCGCAGGGGGGGAGGTTCCGATTCCCGAGTTACCCCCGGCAAGCCCAGTCATTCCAGTTGAGGCCCCGGTACCGATCCCGGATGCGGGCCAACCGATTCCGGTCGTTACGCCCGCCAGCGAGGAGGATATGCCTCCGGAGTTAGCCGCCCAGTTAGCCGCATGGCTCGGCAGGAACGCAGGGGGTGCTACGGCACCAGGGGACACGGCCGAAGAGGGCAAACAACTAATGCAGCAGTTGCGGCAGTCACGAGATGCCGCGAAGGCGAATCTCCCTCTTGTCCCCCCACAGGTGACCTCGGAAGGACCAGCAGCCGGCGTCGACAAAACGGCGGGACCAGCAATGAAGCCGGGTAAGCAGGCATTGCCAATGGCAAGGGAGGGGTCTTTGCCCTCGAGAAGGGAAAAGGTGGTCCAACATATACCGCTGGCCTCAAAGGAGATGATTTGGGCTGATAAATATGTGAATATGTTTTCTCTTCTGACCGACCATCACGAGATGGAGTATGTTAAGACTCAGAAGGATTTGTGGCATCAGAGTGTGTGGCGAGCAAAAATGGCGGGATTCAGGGTTGACGAAACGATCTCAAATTGGGCCAAGGCCTTTGCAATGTTTACGGCAATTATTGGGGAACGTCAGCCCGAGGTTTTGACCGAATTGGCCTGCTATCAGGCACGTATAATGGATTTTTATGAAACTTATGAGGGAGATGAATGGATGGGCTATGATATGAAGTTTCGCAAAGCCAAGGAGCACGATTCATCTCTAACGTGGGATTGTCCCGACTCCATCTCTTGGCAGAAGCAGCTCCTGCCGGGCGCGACGAAGTCGTCCTCGCTTGGCGGGAATGGGTCGGGCCGTCCCGCCACCGGCCGGCGGCGCCCTTTCGAGCGGGCCCCGCTGGTGACCACCAACCAAAGAGTGGTGGGAACGGGGGTAGAAAAGGGGTCTGTTGGAATTTTAACAGGGGCAAGTGCACTAGGCCACAAGGGACGTGTAAGTTCAGACATGAGTGTGCAAGTTGCGGAAATTCTTCTCACCCCGAGAGTTTGTGCAGAACCAAGAATGGTGATATGGGGGGGTAGAGGAGGGGCCAAACAGGTCTGAGGTGGACCAAGGAGATCCACTACCATCCCCCGTAGATATCATGGCAATGATCCCCTGGCTAAACGAATACCCTGATCATGTCTCCGCTGGGTTGTTGAGGAACGGCTTCTCGTACGGTTTCCGCATCCCGGCGGGGGATTTTCGGGGGGAATCATTGTGTAGAAACCAACTGTCGGCACAGCATAATCCGGCGGTGGTGGAAAGAAAGATTGCGAAAGAGGTTGCCCTTGGCCGAGTCGCTGGGCCATATAGGCACCCGCCAGTCACTAATTTCATCTGTTCCCCGTTGGGAGTAGTCCCCAAGAGGGACCCGGGAGAGTTTAGGTTGATCCACAACTTGTCAGCTCCTAGGGGTCTTTCGGTGAACGATGCGATTGACCTGGGAATTTGTTCGGTGCGGTACGCATCCTTAGATGATGACGTCGCCATGTTGAATTGCCTGGGGCCCGGAGCGCTGATGGCGAAGTCAGATATCGAGTCAGCGTTCCGGTTGCTCCCGGTACACCCACAGGATCAGCGTCTGTTAGGCTTTGTTTTTCAAGGACGTTACTACATGGATAGATGTATGCCAATGGGTTGCTCCATTTCTTGTGCTTATTTTGAAAAGTTCAGTTATTTTCTGCAATGGACGTTCACCAAGGCCACGGGCCATACCCAGGTTATGCATTACCTAGACGATTTCTTGTTCTTGGGGGCAGCCGGCGACACTCAGTGTGCGCAGGCGTTACGAGATTTTTGCACTCTCATGGAGCGATTCGGGGTGCCATTGGCACCAGGTAAGACGGTTGGACCATCGACTTCACTCGAGTTTCTAGGCATTGAGCTCGATTCTGTGGAGGGATGTTTCCGTTTACCAGTGGGGAAGGTAGCGAAGTTCAGGGCTTTCTTGGAATTGTGCATCAGCAAAGAAAAAGTCTCGCTCCATCAGCTACAACAAGCGGTGGGCCAGCTTAACTTTGCCCTCCGAGTGATACCAATGGCCCGCCCCTTTTCCCGCTCTATTGCACAAACCATGGTCGGTCTCAAGGAAGGACACCATCGCACGAGACTGTCTGCAGAAGTTCGCCAGGACATGCGCATATGGTTGGCATTTCTGGCGGATTTCAACGGTCGAGTGGTGTGGACCAAACCACCAGCGTCCTCGGACGAGCTGGGTTTGTGGACCGACTCGGCAGGGAGCGTGGGTTTTGGCGCCATCTTTGGTAATCACTGGTCGGCGCAAACATGGCCGACGTGGTGGCACACCACCGGTCTCACAGGTAACATTGGGTTTCTCGAGTTGTTCCCCATTTTTGTGGCTCTGATGGCATGGCCTTTATTTTTGCCCTCCATTTGTGCCTGTGTAATTTAATATAACCTTTTGTGCCGTGTGTCAATTTCCTTCCTGTTTGCCCGCCTACCTCGCCTTCCGCTCTCCCTCCCCGCTTCCCGCTTCCCGCCACCGCCATTTGCCCCGCCCCTTTTTCTCTTCTGTTCCCTCCCCGCTCCCGCCTCCCAGCTGCTCCGCCCACCTGCGCACTTCGCCTTAAATGGCGACCGTGCGAACGCGCAGCGGTCACGCGCAGCGGGCGCGCCGATTGTGCGCCGAAGACGCGCCAAAGGTAAGCCCGTCTGCGCCCGTCTGCGACCGGATCCCGACCAGCGCCAGGACCCCTGGCCCCCGAAGACCCCGACCGACCCGCCTGACGTACTCCGCCGTCACCCTCATCGCACTCAACACCGGCCGACTCCCAGAATGCCATCAAGCCACTCCACGACGTACCCACGGACCTTTCAGCTGCCACGCCTGCAAATTCACCTGCATCCGGACCTGCCTCGCACCAGCACCCGCCAAATCGAACACCAGCAGCACCCACCTCAAGTGCATCCTGCTCAACACCCGCTCCGTCCAGACACGCCATCGAACTCTGGAACCTTCTAGACGCCACAGCCCCTGACGTTGCCTTCCTCACGGAGACCTGGATGAACGCCTCTTCAGCTCCCGACATCGCCATCGCTATCCCAGAGGGCTACAAGATCGTCCGGAGGGACCGCAACGCCAACCAGATGGGAGGAGGCATCGCCATCATCCACAGGAACACCATCCGTCTCACGACCAGCACCGACAACACCCTGACCACCGCCGAACACCTGCATTTCCAGATCCACACCAACCCGAACACCACCCTCAGAGGCACCCTGATCTACCGACCCCCTGGACCACGCACACAATTCAGCGAGGACATCGCCGACTTCGTCAGCCCACATGCCCTCCCCTCCGCTGACTACATCCTCCTGGGGGACCTCAACTTCCATCTGGAGAACAACAACGACCGCAACACCAGCACCCTGCTCGACAACCTCGCCAATCTTGGACTCAAGCAGCTGGTGTCCACCCCCACCCACCTCGCCGGACACACACTCGACGCAGTCTTCTCTTCCAGCACAGACATCGACTTCAGCCACGCCACAGAGCTTCAATGGACGGACCACAGCTGCGTCCACTTCACCTTCAAGAGAACGACGACCCACCACCACCAGCAACAGGCCGCCCGCAGAAGCTGGAACAAGATCACAGCAGACCAGCTCGCCACCTCCCTGAGCCAGCACCCTCCTGCCAGCTCTGCGAACCCCAGCCAGGCCGCCGACAACCTCACGAAGTGGATCAGCATCTGCGCGGACGAGCTCGCCCCGCTGAGAACCCCGCCCAGCAGACCCGGCAGCAAGAAAGCCCCATGGTTCACCGACGAACTCAAGAGCTCCAAGAAGAACTGCCGAGCCCTCGAGAGTCTGGAGAAGGGAACCTACACCGGACAACAGGACCTCCTTCAAGCTTGCCACCCGGAAACACCACCAGCTGATCCGCGCCGCCAAGAAAACAGCATTCAAGGACCGGTTGGACAACAACGCACACAACTGCAAGGAACTCTTCAACATCGTGAAAGAGCTTTCCAACCCCAGCGCAGGAAACAACGACATCACCCCATCGCAAGACCTCTGCAACTCCCTCGCTTCATACTTCCACAACAAGATCGCTGACATACACAACAGCTTCACCAACCAACCAACGCACACCATGACCGAACAACCACCCCCCACCACCCTCCACGCCTGGACCCCGATCAGCACCGAAGACACCATCCGCACGATGAACTCCATCCACTCCGGATCACCGACCGACCCCTGCCCTCACCACGTCTTCAACAAGGCCGAAGCTGTCATCGCACCCCACCTGCGAGACATCAACACATCCTTCGACAACGCCACCTTCCCTGAGAGCTGGAAACACGCCGAACTCAGCGCTCTACTCAAGAAACCAACAGCGGACCCCACCGAACTCAAGAACTACCGCCCCATCTCGCTCCTCCCGTTTCCAGCCAAAGTCATCGAGAAGACCGTCAACAAGCAGATGGCCGCCTTCCTCGAGACAAACGGATCCCTCGACCCCTCACAGTCCGGCTTCCGAGCCAATCACAGCACCGAGACCGCCCTCATCGCCGCCACCGATGACATCCGAGCCCTGATGGACAATGGAGAAACAGCGGCCCTCATCCTCCTAGACCTCTCCGCGGCATTCGACACGGTCTGCCACCGCACCCTAGTACAGCGCCTCAGCAACATCGGGATCCAGGACAAGGCGCTGGAATGGATCATCTCCTTCCTCGACGGAAGAACACAGAGTCCGCCTACCACCGTACAAGTCAGAGGCCTCCGAAGTCATCTGCGGCGTCCCTCAAGGCTCATCGCTGAGCCCCACCCTCTTCAACGTCTACATGAGCCCCCTCGTGGCCATCGTACGCAAACACAACCTCAGCATAATCTCCTACGCCGACGACACCCAGCTGATCCTCTCCCTGACCAACGACCCCACCTCCGCCAGAGCCAACCTGCACGAAGGGATGAAAGAGGTAGCCGGGTGGATGACGACCAGCTGCCTGAAATTGAACTCTGACAAGACGGAGGTCCTCATCCTGGGCTCTTCACCCTCCGCCTGGGACGACTCCTGGTGGCCTCCCGCCCTGGGCACCGCACCCAAACCGACAGACCATGCACGCAACCTGGGCTTCATCCTGGACTCCTCCCTCTCCATGACCAGGCAAGTCAACAACGTCTCCCCGGCGTGCTTCAACATCTTACGCATGCTACGGAAGATCTTCTGGTGGATCCCCACCGAGACCAGGAAGACGGTCACCCAGGCCCTCGTCACCAGCCGACTGGACTACGGCAACGCCCTCTACGCCGGTACCACCGCCAAGCTCCAAAAGAGACTCCAGCGGATCCAGAACGCCTCAGCCAGACTCATCCTCGACATCCCACGAACCAGCCACATCACCGGACATCTGAGAGACCTCCACTGGCTCCCCGTCCACAAAAGAATCACCTTCCGCCTCCTCACCCACGCACACAAAGCCCTACACGACCAAGGCCCGAGCTACCTCAACAGCCGGATCAACTTCTACGCTCCCAAACGCCACCTCCGATCTGCCAACCACGCCCTCGCCGCCGTCCCCCGCATCCGAAGAGCGACTACAGGAGGAAGGTCCTTCTCCTACCTGGCCGCCAAGACCTGGAACTCCCTCCCGACCGACCTGCGCCTGACCCAAGACCACCTCTCCTTCAGGAAGAAGCTGAAGACCTGGCTGTTCGAGCAGTAGCGGCACCCCCCCATCCCCCAGCGCCTTGAGACCCTACGGGTAGGTAGCGCGCTATATAAGTGTCACTGATTGATTGATTGATTGGCCGGATGAGTTCAGAGATCGCTCTGTGGTGTTTTGGTCCGACAATATGACTGTTGTGGAATGTATAAATAGGCAGCGCGCCTCAAGTGGATATTGAGATTACTGAAGGAAATTGTACTAATTTGCATGAGACTTAACGTACAATTCAGGGCGAAGCATGTGCCCGGGGTACTGAACCAGGCGGCTGATGCACTCTCTCGTTCACACATGCAGGCTTTCAGGGGTTATCTACCTTCCGCGGACCTAGCGGCGGCCCCATTTCCCGAAGCACTCTGGCTACTCGGTGCCCCGGATTACAAGACCTCGTGGCAGCAAGCCTAACCCCCAGTACATGGAAGGCATATGAAGGAGCGTTTCGTTCCTATTGTGCATTTTTGGGTCCGGCTGGGGAAGTCAATTGGGGTCAGGAGGAGTATGTCCTGAAGTTTCTGGTAGCACTACACAGTGCAGGCCGATCAGCGGCAACGGCCAATAGGCACCGGGCCGCCATTTCATTCATAGCGCAGGCGCATGGCATCAAGGACCCCACATCGTCCTTTCATGTTAATCAAACAATTTAACTACTGACTTTCTTTCAGCATCCTTCAACTCCAGCTGAAAGAAAGAACTCTTCATTCTCTGGATGTGAGGAGAGTCCTGAAGTTCTATCTAGGCAAGACTTGTGATAGACTTAGATCAAACCACTTGTAAGCAATCCATCTCATGATGGTGTCTTGCATTCTTTTATGCTATCACAAAGCCAACATTTCCTCATCAGCTAAATCTAAGACCCCCCTCTACCACAGGCAAGCAGCTAAGAGAAATATCCCAGTAGTGGAGATCTTCAAAGCGGTTACATGGGGATCTGTCGACACATTCACCAAGCATTACTGATTGAATTCGGATGCCTGAGCAGACGCTCAAGTACGATGAGCCACCCTCAGAAATGGTTTTGCTTGATTCTAACTCATTGTCTTTGCTAGGTTTTCCACCGCTCTTGGGGATGGGCGTGCTATTCTATTCAGCTACTTATGACTATCAATGGAGATTCCCTACGAGAGAGTGATTAGTTTCTTACCTGAAACTCCAGTTCTCTCGTTAGGCAATCTCCATTGAAGTCCTAACCGGCCCACCTGCCTCCATGTTGGATAGAAAAGAAGATATATATATTTTTTCACGATCAGTGACCTATATCCTTCAAAAAACTGAGGTAACTGCCACCTGCTAGGCATGATTGGATACTGGTAGTCAGAGTCCTTAAAGGAGCAGACACGGTTTTAAAACTCACTTAATGGAAGCCTATGGTGCTACACTGTCCTTCTATCCTTCATCTTCTAACTTTACAAAAAAGGGTTTGTGAAAGAGATTTAAGTTGTTTTGAAAATTTGTCTTCAAAATTATTCATACTCAGGAGTATTTTAACCCTTTTGTGGATGCATTCTGAAGTACTTCTCCAATGTAGCCTGTTTCCTAGGCTGCAAGTTATGTTCTTTCTGAAGTGTTTCTGCAGGCCTTCCTGAAGAAAGGCGAACGTCTAGACTTAGGCAGATATTCTATGAAGAAGTGCTCCGGGTTCCCCGTATGTTGGCGTAACTATTCAAAATCTTTTTTACTTCAATGGAGATTCCCCTACAAGAGAACTGGAGTTACAGGTAAGAAACTAATCCTTCTTGGATATTATCTTTAAATTATCAGAATGTCTACCAGTAGGCATTTGCAACTATTGAAATAGGTTTCGAGAAACACCTGAAACTAACTTCTTAAATTGGTTTTGAGACAGGAGGAATTCTAAGACTTAAATATTTGTCTCTTATATGCCTGCAACTGTATTTAGAACATCAGTTGTTTAGTCCTAAATGAAGTCTGTAATTTTATGAATGTTTTTAGATTCCTAAAACATTGTATAAAGCAGAATAGCAGTGGGAGTTGAGCCCCAATCTATGCACAGGGACGGGAGGAATGAATTTTGTATAAACAAATATAAACTGTCTGTGGCCCAGTTTGAAACTGATACAGGTCTCCAGGCCTGCAAATGGCAAAGCCCAATACTTGTGGAAGTCATTTTTTCATGACACTAGTTTTTTCAGGTTTATTTGCTTTTTCCAGACTAAAAAAGTCTTAAACTGCCTTAACCGCATTGCTGTCGGTACAAATTCTAAAAGGATTTCATACATATGTCCAACAGAGTAGAATAGTCTGATGGCGCTGAAACTCATAGCTACTTTCTCTTCATAGGTTTATAAATGTTGGCTTCTAAAATCTAAGTATTTTTTACAGGCTTTTCAGTCTTTGCCTTGTTAAATCTCTTCAAAATTTTAAATGTTACTTTTTCGGCATACACGTTTGTGAGGTTTACATTCTCTTGTAAAAATACAGATTTTGATGCAATACTAACATAGGACCATAATACTCGTTCATTTGTTAGTTACTGAAATTGCCTTCACTTTTACCCCATTTTGAGGCTTGCTTATTTGGGGAGAGCAGTTTCCATGCTCATATTTTACTCGAACAGCACGTGCAATAAATTAAGAGTTCTACTACAGTTTTATCTAATGCATGTTATTTCTTAATTGGTTGACTGATTTCTGTAATGGTCAGAAAGCGTTACGCTTTATTGCACCCCACCATTAAGGCATCATGCACTGTATATAATGCCCTCTATAGCTAAATGTAGACTTGAGTACAGTTTTCAGTTTATGTGCTACCATAATGACTGGAACTTGTTTGAAGAGTTAAACGTAACTCTGGGGCCTCGGTAACTCTGCTTTGAACAACATCTTCTTGCTTGGTTAGAGGCGCTTCACTATATCTTGAAAATATAAGTATTGCAATTTGTTGTATGCTAAAATACCCTCCATCACAGGGAAAAAACGAATACTGGGAATGTATAAATACAGGTTTTTACTTAGTTGTACTTTTCAGAACATTTGTATAAGCAGTTTATTAGAGCAATCTTGTTTTTAGATAATTAGATCTCAACTGTGCCCTTCATACCCAGCCCCATTCAAACTATACATTTCTTTAACAGCCACCCATGCTCCTCTGCTTGCGTTCCTTATACAAAAGAAATGCTTAGTGTGTAGTCTAATGTGTACAGTAAAGATGGATGCCCCTCCACTAATGAAAACACCCTCCATTTCCCCACTCAGGCAAAAATAAGCTTTTCATTTTACCGAGGGCAGTAAAATCTATGTCCATACCCTAATGTTCTGTGTTGAAAGAGCACCGTCCAATTTCCTTCTGTACCCTAAGTGCTCAGCCCCACAGACTAGTCATTTTACCTGTCATAATATCACCTACCTCTTGAAAATTCCTCTTGCCGGCTCAGTCACAGCCACCCTTCCTTCAAAATCCGTTATAAGTAAAAGAATAAATCTCATCGCACAACAGTAGTCCGGGTCTGTCATACATTTGGGCACTGCTGCTGGCCTAGATGTGAATACTTGCATCACTGTAATTGCGATGTGTTTTGGCATAGTGTCTGTATATTGGTTTGATAACTATATGACAACATTAACTTTAGGTTTTGAACCACTGTAGGTATACTTGGTTCAGTCATGAGCATGTTTGATGCATACATGCCAACATTTCAGGAGAGCAAAGTGGGAGATTAAAAAAAAAAAATTGGGAGAATGGGGCCTGGAATCGGGTTACTAGCATGTATGGTCTTTGGAAGTGGCTGCTGCAGGATCGAACATTTGAAACGCAAATGCACGTTTTTTTCTTACCTTTCCAAAGCATGGAGCATAATAGCAGGCAGAGAGGGTGATGCAAGTGTTGGGCACTGGCCTGGCAGGTTGTTGGCAGTGCATGCACCCCCCCCCCCCCACCACTCCCCTGTGGCAGCCCAGGCTGAAACGACCCCCCCCCCCGCCCCAGTACTTCGCAGGTCTTTAAAAGACTATTTCCTTGTTAATGATGCTTTGTTGGTTTTTCACCCCTTCGAGAGCCCCTGCATCGCCACTCTTTGCTGGAAGAATTAGCACTGTACACAATACCAAGCCCTGTCAGCTGAAACCCCCGAGGAATCTGGTTTTTGCTTGTAGGAATCGGGAGGCGAGAGACTAGCCTTCAAATCGGTAGTCTTACGCCTGAATCGGGAGGGTTGGCATGTCTGTTGATGGCACATTGCAATGTATTCATTTTTTCCCGTTTGGCTTATGTGCTGGGGTGGGCGCAGCTTGCGGGGTTGTTCTCCACGGAGTTGAATAAAACCTCCGATTCCGCGACCGTCGACCTAAATATATCATTGTGGGAAAGCAATTTGGAATTAATATTCGTATGCATGGTTAGGAAAGCATAGCTCCACAGCTGCCGACATTACACGTGGGAAAATAAGTAGGTTCGAACGCAGTGAATGCTCAGCATCCTATGATTCTGCTCAAAGAGTCTCCACGTGCCTAAAAAGTCTGTGGAAGACACGGAGCCCCTCGTCATACTCTGCAGCCCCCCCCCCCCCCCACCTCTTCTATGAGCACGTGGTGTTAGTTCATCACTGCCACGGATGCTTCGAACGCCCCCGTCCAACATGCCATCTGCAGCCCTTGTGTGCTGTGTTAACGCACCCAGGGCTGTGGGTACAGCAGCACATCAGCAGGTTCGGCACAACAGGCGGTGGGTGAGCTTGGCGTGTCCTCGCAGCCCTCCACAGCGCAGTTATTGTCCACACAATGGAAGCGTGTGTGCTGCATGCAAACAGCTCTGCTATGGCTATTCTCCCATTCATAGCTCAATTCGTAAATAAATCCACATTTGCCTGTCACAGGCACCACATTATGCCGAGCTTGAAGTATTTCAGATCGGTGGTGCCTGAACTAGAGTTCAAGGCTTCTGTGTGGCCTCTAGACCCGGAAGCCAAGCTGACATGTGTAAAAGTGTAAAGCACTTACATTTCCCTTTGCCGGCTGCAAGCTCCAGTCCATATCCCCGGCACAGCTCTTCATCTGCCCCAGATCATAAGGAAAAGCCTTGAAGGGGTCCCAAGCAAAGAACCACATCTAATCCAATGATCCTAATCTAATGAAAAGAAAGATGGCCGCCCGGTAGGAGCCCCTGTCCGGAGCTCCCAGTGCTCGGGATCCCTATTCTGGATTTATCCCCAAAAAGCACCCATCTCTGCGCACATAATCAAACACGAGTAACTGGATTATTATACAGAGTAACTGGATTGGCCTTAAAAGTAACTGGAGTGCAAATCAACATTGTGCCAGACACCTGATCTGCGGCGCCGGCGGCTGGGACCCCTATGACTGCTATCGGTGCATGGACAGAAGACGAAAACTGCTGGGAGAACTGAACTGAACAGAACCTCTGCAAGTAACTGGATTTAATTACTGGACTGCACCTACCAATTCTCGGAGGTCCTACAAAGTCCTGCGAGCACCCACTCCTCCACCGGTCTGCCTCTGGACGCTTGCGGAGACCGGGACGGCTGGTAGGAGTCCGCCGGAGACCGCTGAGGATCGCGCACACGTTTGGGACGCCTTCGCCTGTGTCCCCTCTCACCACTGGACTGCTGCGGGACACTGGTGTCACCCCCACCTACATCGGTTGGTGCTCGGGTGGGGCGGCTGGAGCACCGGGACATACAGGGCGTGCTGGGCCCCGTGAACACCCCCACTTCCACCGGGCTGGCCCTGGCTCTGGGCTGGAGCCTGCCGGAGGGTAGCACAGACGCCTGGGTGGAGCGTGCGTCGCCTGGAGAGCCTGCCTGCCTCGGAGGCACCGGACGATCCCGGAGGTGATCTGGAGGGACAACACAAAGTCCAGAAATCGAATGCTGGCGCTGCCACAGGAACAGCTTGAGGTGAGCCCCGGGACGCGCGGGATCCGGACGAGCAGCGACGCATAGCAGGAGCCTGTACTGCCCCTGCGACGAGAGCCGAAGGTGACCGGAGGTGAGGCGCCGCCACCCAGAGAGCAGCAGGATTAGAGCCATGAGCACTCGGGTCAGTGGGTGACATCGGAAATCGGTCCGACCAGAGCCTACCTCTCTGCACGGGGAATTGAGGTGTATTGAATTGAAGTGTCGTTATTGTTTCCACCACTGACGGATGAGACGGCTGTCTCCCGAGACCTGGGGCAGTAGGGAAAACACACGCTGCGCACACACACCAACCAGAAGGCGGTGCAACAGCGGTGTGCGTCCTTTCCCCATTTCTAGAACAGGAAAAAGAAAAAGGCTTCACTTGGCACGACTCCGCTGGCAACATCGTGGGTCTATATGGGCAGAACTATAAGAAGGTATTTATCGACCCTGCACACATTTCCCTTTTTTTCCTTTGTGCCTCTATTCAAAATGGTTGTGGCCATAAAACGGCAGCAATAAATCGCCTCCTGCATCGAAGAGGCCCACAAGGCTCCCAGGTCTGTCTCTGACTCCCCCACACAGACCAAATTACAGATAAGACTCCCTCCCAGCAAGAGAGGATCTGGCCTTGCTCAAACAGAATCTAGAATCTGACTCTGCCCTCCCTGTGCCTAAAGCAACAGAAACGAACAGAGGACTGCCATAGCTATCTCCTCTACTTTGGCGGCCATTTTGGAGTGGTCTGACCCTATCTCTCCTCTCTCCTAATTCTCAAGTACCGAGTGTCTACAGTTTATTGCAGTATTATACCTCTACATGTACTTAATGCACTGACGGATACCTCCTATATTTCTGGCTGCTCACTAGGGGCATCTCTGACTCCTGCTGCTTTTCTTTTGCACATGTATTATGTATATAGACTCTGACCTGGTATATCATTAATATTATACTCCGTTAAGTATATTACACCCCTCGCACTTTCAATATAGTATTGCACCGTTAACTACCTCATATTTAAAAAAAAAAAAAACTGCATATCTCTTCACTCTGTATACCTGTACCTTGTTCTAGTGTATCACTAATATTACACCTCTAGACTATCCACTGTTATAAACTGTACCCTTCTTCCTCTATCTCAGTACTGCACCGACTGCTACCTCATACTTTTATTACTAGTACTATGCTACCTCATACCTGTATTATTACTATTAGTATTTTTATGCTTATTCTACGTCGATCTCCATTCACATATTTCTGTCTCCATCCCCTGCGGTAAGGTGAACCCATTCCACTCCTCTCCCTGGACTGCACCAATTACCACTTCCTACATCCCGTTTTCGTTGTATTTTGAGTCTGATTGTGATTATTGTATTTAGATTTTGATTCTGACCATGTTTACAACGACTGCTGAGTCTGATTGTGATTATTGTATTTAGATTTTGATTCTGACCATGTTTACAACGACTGCTGAGTCTGATTGTGATTATTGTATTTAGACACAGCGATTTCGATTTAGATACATACTACCTCATATCTCTTTTGGACGCTACCTCATATCTCCTTTGGATGCTCACTAGTGTCACCTAAGACGCCCTAGCTCCTACACCCAACATTACAGCCTCTAAAATGGAGCGCAACGGCAAGCACACTTTTAGAATTAACTACCCCTCCACCCTCACCAAACAAGCCACTAAACGTTTTAAACATAACTTCATGAGGTCGCACCCTGAAACAACCTTTGCCGACACCTACTTCTCACCGGGCAATGGAGCCCTGAATACCGATATCATCTTCCACACCTCACGCAGAGCCCAATGGAAAAAAACGTTCCTAACCCTACTCACCGTCTCCTCCACCAGGAAAACAACTCATGGCCTAACTCTCTCTATCACACCCTCCCACCTCTTCCCTGGCAGGACTACCATTACTATCTATAACAACGGGATTGTCCTAATTCAATCCACGGACAAGAATCTGGAACTACTAGACAACCTGTTCCCCAAGTTCAAAGAGCACCTCTCCAATCTGCGGACCCCCACCCAGATCTCCACCAGCACGATCACCCCTGACGTTGCAGCCCCCACCTACAACACCTCTACCCCCAGCACCCCAGTAAATGGCCCACCTGCTGTTAACACCCCACACTCCCCAAGGACAGACACCCCCAGTACCCCAGTAAATGGCCCACTTGCTGTCAACGCCCTACATTCCCCAAGGACAGACACAAATGTCGCCACCTCTTATACTAACCGCCCCTCTAACAGGATCCCTTTTACCCCCACTCACATACCCCCTATCCCTCTCCTCCCTGACATAACAACCCCCACCCGCAACACGCCACCTGAACACACCACCGCTCGGAGTTTATCCACCCCCCCCTCGCATCCCCCCCACGACAGACGCCTCTCCCTCCTCAGCTCCCTCCCCACTCTCACCCACGACACTCTCACACCTAACAGAACAACTCTCACCCACAACACGCCACCATCTGATAACATCACCACTCGGAGTCTATCCACCCCCCCCTCCCATACCCCCCACGGCGGACACCTTTCCCCCCCAGCTCCCTCCCCACTTCCACCCACGACACTCACACCCTCCCAACAACACACACAGAACATACCACCTCACCTACCTTAGCATCCCCCTCTCTCCCACCTCCTATTCTCAGCCCTCACTACCCCCCGGTATCCCCCACTGTCTTCAGCCTTCACTCACTCTTCCACTCACCGGCACCGTTTCCAACTGACGGCACTACCTATGCCTCCCACCCACCGCCTACACCGCCTACTTCACCCACACCCCCCGCCCACAAAGACGCCCACTCTTTGAATGCCATCCCACCCATTTGCACCCCAGAACATTCCAACAACGCCAGTATACCCCCCCTTCGATTCCCTGCCCGCTTATCAGCTCACTACACAACCATTCACCATTGGCTCTCACCACCTACCCCATCCCCAATGCACCCCCCGACCTGACTTTACCCACCCTCCAACAAGTCAAAGAGGATATTCTACAAATCAAAAAAGATGTCCACGCAATCAAAGACCTTCTCTCATCACAGCCCAGTCTACCTCCCATCATCCCTCTACCCTACAAAGGACGCTCCCGCCCTACATACCCTCGCCTCCAACGACATCCGCGCTGGCCGACTATCCCCGTTCGCAACAACTCCCACCGCCCCCGCCGTGTCCTCAACCCATTGTCGGACCGCGACCTATGCTCTCTCCTACGCACTTATGGCCCAGGTCCGGTAAAACACATACCTAGCACACACATCCCCATACCCACAATTCTTACAAACCCTCTGAGGCTCCCAACACTCAACAACAGAGGTTCCGTCCCTAACAACCTCAGAAAAGTTCCCTTCACTCTAGAAAGCTCGACCACCCTTCTCTCTCCCGAACTCAAATGCATCCTACTCAACTGCAGGTCGGCCCAGAGACACTCCTCCGACATCGCTGATCTCGTCTCAGCTAGGGATCTGGACCTAGCCTTCCTAACAGAAACTTGGCTCACTGAAGCCTCTACCCCGATTATGGACATACTAGTCCCCCCCCCCAACTATCACACCATTAGGCTAGACAGGTCCTCGGACAAGACGGGCGGGGGAATTGCATGCATTTTTAGAAGCAACCTCTCCGTTACTAAAGTCACCTCCCCCTCCCTCTCCTCCTGTGAACTCCTCTGCCTCGACATCACCAGCGAGGGCAAACAAGTTTGTGCTTTACATCTCATCTATCACCCGCCTGGTGACAATCTCATATTCACCCAACAACTCATGGACATGATCACTTCCAATGCCGGTCGGCAGACCACCTAAGTCTACCTGGGTGACTTCAATGTCCACTGGAACGATCAGAAAGACACAGTGGTGAATAGTCTCAAAACTTTCCTTAATGCGCTTGACCTCACCCAAATATGCGATAGACCAACACACGACAAAGGCTCGATACTTGATCTCATCATTGCCAAAGAGAATTCTACACAACTGGAGACGATTACACCCTGCGACTGGTCAGATCACCACATTATCACCTTCTTTATCAATGAAAAAGTTAAACCTAACCCGGCTCAACCAATCAAATCCAAAACAAGGAAAAGGGACATGAAGAATCTTAACCCCTCTACTATGCCTCCCCACATCGGCAATCTCCTCCTTCCCCCTTCAGGTGCCTCGGATGTTCAATCACTGACTGACCACTACCTTGAATCTATGAATACATTAGTCAATGAAGTCGCTCCACTGCAACTGAAGAGTCTCCACCAAAACTTCTAACCCCTGGTATGACGACAGACGCAATGACGACAGGCGTTCGATGCGAATGGCAGAGCGCACCTGGAGAGCGGACCCCTCAGCACTGCACCTCAAAAGGCTTAAAAACAAGAGAAATGCCTACTTTAGGAAAATAAAGCGCACAAAGTTGGACTTCTTCAGCCGCCAGTTGGACCAAGCAAAAAACAGGCCAAGAAAACTGTTCGAACTAATCAAGACCCAAACAAAGGCACAACCCTTACAATCAAATAGCACAACAAGCGACACCCCACACTGTGAAGACTTCTCTGCTTTCTTTAAGCTAAAGACTGACAACATAAGAAATGACCTCATCATGGATGTAAGCCGATTCCCCAACCACACAAGAATGGCTAACACTCAACCTAAAAACATGGCATCCTGGCTATACTTCGATACCTACTCGGAAGAAACAATACACAAACTGCTCTGCACCTTGAAGCCCTCTAATCACCTCACAGACCCTCTACCTGCTAATGCTGTTAAAGACTTCATCCCCTTGCTCCTCCCTCTCTGGACCAAAATCATCAACTGCTCCCTGCAACAAGGCCTCATTCCAGACTCCCTCAAGGTGGGGGCAAGTCACGCCTATACTCAAGAAACCTACAGCTGACCCGTCTGACCTAAACAATTACCTGCCCATCACCAATATCCCCACCCTGGCCAAACTGCTGGAGAAATGTGTCCAACTCCAACTAACAAGACACGTTGACCAATTTGACCTCCTCAACTCATCAATCAGGCTTCCGAGCGAAACATAGCACGGAAACAGCTATGACACACATAATTGATGACGCCCTCCAAATTCTTGATCGCAATGAGTCCTGCCTCCTCATCCTTCTTGACCTCTCGTCAGCTTTTGACACGGTCAAACATGAGAACTTGCTGGAGCTGCTAAGCACTAGAATGGGTCTATCGGCAACGGTTCTCAAATGGTTTTCGTCCTTCCTTCACAACCGGTCTCAGAAGTTCAAGATCGACAATGTGCTATCTTCACCTGTGCCTGCCGATCTAGGTGTTCCACAAGGATCCTCCATCTCCCCCACATTATTCAACCTAGTCATGGAACCGCTCGCCACCTTGCTCCAAGCTTCTAATGTCCAATTCCATATGTACGCCGACGACACACAACTGTACCTAAAGCTTCAATCTCCGGAAGATATCAAACATCTGAATGCCACGCTTATTAACACTCCATCTTGGCTAGCCGATAATCACCTCAAACTAAATGCTCTGAAAACTGAGTTCCTTCTCATCTCACCCCCGGCGAAAATTTCCACCACCCAAACATGGCTCAACAACCTAACAGCACTCAATGTCCAACCCACCATCGTGGACTCTGCGAAATCCCTAGGCATCACACTAGACGCCAAGCTCAACATGCAGCAGCACGTCAGCAAAGCCACAAAAGCAGCTAATTCCAAATCGACACACTGAGGAAAGTTAAACCCTTCCTCCCTACTGAAGACTTCCAAACTGCTGTACAAGCGTTAGTCATCCCTCGAATAGACTACGGAATTGTGGCCGTCAGCCGACTCCCGCTATCCACAACAGCACCCTTAAGAGCCTCCCTGAACGCTGCCGCAAGACTTATTACTGGCTCAAGAAAACATTCGCATATTTCCCCAGACTTAAAGTCCCTAAAATGGCTGCCTTTTGAAGCCAGAATACAACTAAAAATTGCAGTTATGACACACGCGGCCGTGCACCACAATGCACCCAACTACCTCGCTCAAAAGTTGTCTATATCAGGAGGTTCGAGATCCAATAGAAGCTCAAAAAATCTACTCCTGAAACCCAGTAGATTCCGGAAAGAGAACTTCTAAGCGCTCCTTCTTAGGAATGGCACCCAGGATCTGGAATGCGCTCCCTCCTGAAACCAGGCGTATCTCCTCCACTGCACTCTTCAAGAAAGAGGTGAAAACCATCCTTCTGGCCAAGATCTCCTGAACCTTATAGGTGCTGGATCAGAGACTCTGCATTGCCTTGTGTCAATACTCACCTTGTCCTTTGGCACTATACCTCTACTTGATGGAGACACTACTACGCTACTTTCTTACAATATATGATACACGCTGGGTCACTGATTCACCCTCCCGGCTGCCCCCACTCAGTGCTCTCTCTATACTAAAACACTGGTATAAGCCTTCCACACACCCAAAGTGTACCTGAACACCTCTGTAGTGGGATCAATGACTTGTGCCGTCTTATACTACCTGTTTACCTGACTGTATATTGATATGTTTTATGTATGTTATTATTATCCTTTCATGTTAGTGACTACTACATTGCTCCCATTACCCCTGTTCATTCCTACTGCCCCTACCATGTCATTGTGAAGCGATCTGATATCTGTAAGGATCTTGTTCGCGCTATATAAAACTTTGAATAAATAAATAAATAAATAAATCCAGAGGGCAGTCAGAGAAAAAGGAGGGAGGTCCGTGTGGTGGGTTGAGCAAGTGGGAGGGATGCAGGTGAGTATTGCCTGTGTATCGTCACACTGTCGACTGTTCTCTCCCCATGCTTATTGCAGTTGGGCATTTTCCAAACACGCCTTGTGAGCACATTTTTGTTGCATGTACTGTGGCTGAAGACCGTAATTGCGCAAGTCGAGGTGTGCTACCATTCTCGTCTGAGTTTCAGGGTGCTTGATGCTGGTAAACTCCGATGCGTTGAAGGCTGAGTTTTTGCTGAACTCCGTGCTCCAAGCGGAGTTGGAAAAACTCCATGAACTATGCCCGCAGTGTAGATTTTTTCACCCAAGGTTACTTATATGGGCCTTAGAAAGAACAGTCTATGGCACATTTGGACATACATTTTAGTTGTGGAGTGAACTATGTCACACAGTGCTGGCATAATTCAAGATAACGGCCCACTCTCCACCAAGATGGCTGTATTTTTCTTATGTTGTTTCCCTAGGGCAGTATTTCTGATGACTCCTTGAGGAAGTTCATTCTCATGTCACACTATTACTGGTGGATAGCATTTCTATTGGTAAAGTATCCAAAGCCAGATCTTTTTTAACAACGTATTTTGAGTAGCTTTACTGTTCGTAAAGTAGTATTTTGTTAGTTTAATCTCCCACATCTCTGAATTCTCACTTATTTCGCTTGACACAGTATTCTGAGGGTCTGTTTGGACAGTGATCCATTCTTCATTTCTAAGGTTTCCCCTAGCTCAAAGAGTATGTCCATGCCAGTCTCCAAAAACAAGATTATCAGTTCTTTTTTGTGTTTTCATTGATGGTTGTGATGCCATAAAAACAAAGTGCTTGCAGTAAAGGGGGCATTTCAAATAAAACAATTCATTTTCTGTCAATAGGAAGTGTTGGATGTAAGAGTGAATACAAATTACCTTTGTGAAGGTTCTGCTACTCTTAGTCCTTGCTCTCCTATCCACTCACACTGTGTGCTGTAATTCTGCTTTTTTAAATTCAGCCCTGTTGAATGGCAAATGGGGGTATATAGAAGCTGTTTGGAAATTGTGCGCCTAGTTCCCTGCCCCTTACTTTACCAACAGACATGGAATTTCTGGTTCTCCAATAACGTGTTTAAAGTGGCAACTTTTTTGGATAGTCTGTTTGTTGTCCAAGCAGCTACCAGTCCGTTTGGAAGAAGACCAAGGACTAAGCATCCCCATCAGTGTAAATTGATGATTATATTTACTAAATCGATCCCTTAGTTTCAAATCTAATGTTTACTAATAAATCTTTATTTGTATACACTTGTACATGTTCATATTTGTATGTAAATAGTTTCCTTCAGTTAATTTGTAAAATTTGATTTTAGTAGGACAGTGACAATTGCACCTATAATATCCAGGTAACTAAATTATGACCTTTCTTATTCAGGAACCCCGGATGCATTTTCGCAGCTTCTTACATGTCCGTATTGTGATCGAGGATATAAACGCTTTACCTCTCTGAAAGAACACATTAAGTATCGCCATGAAAAAAATGAAGATAATTTTAGTTGCTCTATGTGCAGTTATACATTTGCATATAGAACGCAACTTGAACGCCACATGACGTCACACAAATCTGGAAAAGATCAGGTAAGAACTAGAAAGCTAGTCAATTTGACTTTGTAAGAACCATTTGTAGTAAATTGTACTTGATTTATGAAATGTGTGTGTGTGTGTATATGTGTGAGTTTATGTGTGTGTGTATATATATATATATATATATATATATATATATATATATATATATATATATATATATATATATATATATATATATATATATATATATACACATACACCTATCCAGTCGCCCAGCATTTTGCCGAGAAACACAACAGAGACCGTAGTCAGCTGCAATATTTTGGCCTTGATACCATCAAAAATACCATTAGGGGAGGAGATCACTTGCGATGATTACGCAGGCTACAATCACGCTATATTATAGATCTTTCCACGAAATGGCCTAGAGGTATGAACAGTGGGGAAGAGATGGTATTTCATCTAGGCAAATGATGCAGATGTTGTCTGTAAGTCGCATTTCATACAATGTATCTCTGTTTGTTGAATTTCTGTGGAACTATTATATGAACTATACATATCCATTTTTAGGTGCCAACGACAATGACTAAACCAAGAGTTCGGATGAATTTTGGATTGATTATATATTTGGCGTATATAAATTTTGCACACGTATGTCCATCTATGGTTCATATTAATTGTTATAATCACTTATAGGTTCAAAGGGCTCTTTGATTCCTAGCAGAACATCACGTCTGTATTTAAATATGATTCACACATGGCACTTTTCCTTTTCTTTCTTTGTTGATTCTTTCTTAGTTTATACACGATGACATAGACTTTCTTATCTATCTGTTGATGTATTAATTCTAGTGTAGGAGTGGGACCCAGCTCTAGTGAGCTACAATATTTCCAGAGGACTGTTGCTGATCCACGGCGATATCAAATAGTGGAACCTCAGCACAATGAATTTTGGTACCCCCCACCAAAGCGCGCTTACCTATCTATATGTTTCATAATGCTCATTACATTTGTTGTGAGTACTGAGTAATGTAGATGGTGGATACTTTACCATTACAAGATGGAGCCCGCAATTGTTGGGAGGGTTGGAGTCCTCTGTCGATGCTCATTAAGAGTTGTAACCCCTGCACGATGTCAATGTAATTGTGATAAATGTACCGGGTTGTGCGTGTGGACACACACACTGACGAAGGCAAATCGCCGAAACGCGTCTGTGGTATAGCCTGTAGTTAATAACTACTCTGTGAGAAGGAACCTCCCGAGTTCTGTCTTTCATTCCTGGGGATTTGCCTGGATTTGATGAGCGATATTTATATATATATATATTCTCCTCCAAGTCGACAATTAGAAATCGTCGAGCTCAAAGACACGAGGTTTCCAGAATGCAGTCGGAGGCGATCCCGGAGCTGTTCTAAGACCAGCACCTCGATGAAGAAGAGGATCATGAGGATCAGTCGGGGTCGGAAGGGGACGAGTCTGATGTCGAAGAACTCGACGTGCAACAAACCGTGAGTGACGACGTCCCCTTAACAAAAAACCGACCCCGTGTGGTAACGACCCCGCCTTCGAGCCCTGTCAAACCGCAGAAAAAAGTTTCCGACGCCCCGCCTTCGGGCCCGGCAACGAAACCGAAACTGAAACCGAAACTCTCGGTCTCCCACCATGTCGGATCCGAGAAGAGGTCGACATCGACTTCGACGCCGAAGCTCCATGCAAGGGAAAGCTCGGCATCGAAACATTCCATGTCGAAACAGAAACATGATTCGACGTCGAAGACTCACTCGACACCGAAAAAAATCGGAATCGAGCAAACACTCGGTGCCGAAAACACCGAACATTGACGATCGAAAACAAATGTACCTTTCGGAACCGAAGGCTTCGGTACGGACACAGGAGCAGCAGACAGATCCCAAACAAAAGATTTTGTTTATCGATCCACAAACTGGCGACGAAGAAGAGGAAGAATGAACAGCTAGAAGACAAACCTCTTCCTTCAAAAAAGAGAACCCTGGGGACAAATACAACTCCTCCTACTTCTCCTCGACCTAAAGTCACACCCTCTTCTCCTATTCCTCACACTATGCCAAATATTCCTGCACCTTCTACACCAAGACCATCTTCACCTCAGTCTGATGTAGACAGTGATACAGGGGAGGGAGAACCTCAAGGGGATGATGACACTATCCCAGATGAGGATGACCCATGGGAAAATTATAACGCAGGGTCAGATGATGACAACGACCCAGAGTTATATCCCTCAAAGCCTTCACCACCTGATGATAACACAGGGTTTGTACAGCTCATTAATAGGGCAGCAAAATATCATAAGGTAGATCTACATACAGAACCTCAAATAGAGGACTTCCTATTAGATACACTACCTACCGCACAAAGAACATCAGATACTCTACCTATGCTGAAGGGTCTTCTCAGTCACACAGGAGAAATATTCAAAGACCCAGTGAGGGCTAGGGTGTTAAACCCAAGAATTGATAAAAAATATAAGGCGGCTCCAAAGGATCCAATATTTATCAAAGGGCAGGTACCTCTGGACTCGCTTGTAGTTTCAAACGCTCGCAAAAGAGCGAACTCATTCTCTACAGGAGAGGCCCCTCCACCTGATAAAGAGTCAAAATTAATAGATGTATCAGGCAAGAGAGTAGCATCACAAACGGCAAATAGCTGGCGTGTAGCCAATACACAGGCGCTACTTGCACGTTATGACAGGGCACATTATGATGAATTAGAAAAACTCATCACACATCTCCCCAAAGATCATCAGAAGAGGGCAGATCAGCTAATACAGGAAGGAAAGATAATAACTACTTCCATTAAGTGCGCCCTAGACGCAGCAGACACTGCAGCAAGATCCATCAACACCAGTGTCATGTTAAGGAGACATGCATGGCTTAGAGTCTCAGGGTTCAAACAAGAAGTACAAACATCCTTATTGAACCAACCCTTTGATCAGAAAACACTTTTTGGCTCAAGCACAGATGAGACCTTAGAAAAGATGAAGAAAGATACAGAAACGGCTAAGTCAATGGGAGCATTACAACAACAAACACAAAGGGGTTCCTTTCGTAGATCCACCTATAGAGGAGGCTCAAAAAATACAGGAACAAATCAGCAATCCACCTCTTTCACACCTACGTCTCCCAAAGGTAATTCAAGAGGTAGTTACAGAGGTAACAACAACAAGGGTAGAGGCCGCAGAAATAATAACCGCAACTCCCCAACCCCAAAACAGTGACTTAATACAACTTCCCCCAGACCACATAACACCGGTCGGGGGACGTCTATCACAGTTCCTACCTGTCTGGGAAAACATCACATCAGACAAGTGGGTGAGACAAATTATCCAACATGGTTATTGCCTAGAACTCACAGCTACCCCACCAAACATCCCCCTTAAACATCCCCCCCAAACAGCGTCCAATGAGTCAAGATCATCTGACATTGTTAAAAGAAGAAGTACTATCACTGCTACAAAAGCATGCCATAGAGAAGGTTCCAAAAGATCAACAAGGCACAGGAGTATACTCTCTATACTTCCTAATCCCCAAAAAAGATGGGTCTCTAAGACCAATCTTAGACCTCAGACCTCTCAATGCATACATAAATTCGGAACATTTCCACATGGTCACGCTCCAACAGGTACTTCCTTTACTGAAGAAAGGGGACTTTCTTTCTACACTGGATCTAAAAGACGCTTACTTTCATATCCCAATTCACAAAGCCCACAGGAAATACCTAAGGTTTGTAGTGGAAGGACAACATTATCAATTCAAAGTCCTTCCGTTCGGGGTCACAACAGCACCAAGAGTGTTCACAAAATGCCTAGCTGTGGTGGCAGCACACCTAAGAAGACAACAAATACATGTCTTCCCCTACTTGGACGATTGGTTAATAAAGGCCAAGTCACAAGAAGAATGTCTTCACAACACACAGAAGACCATTCAATTGCTGCACCACCTAGGGTTTACGGTGAACTACAAAAAATCACACCTGCAACCAAACAAAATTCAGCAATAACTGGGTGCTACTATAGACACAGAAAGAGCCATAGCACACCCCAATCCAATCAGGATACAGACAATGGTCAAGTTAATACAAAGATTTCAACCACAACACTCACTACCAGCACGAGTGTTTATGCAGCTGTTAGGCATGATGTCCTCCTGCATACTGCTAATACCACATGCCAGACTACAAATGCGTCCACTACAGGAGTGTCTAGCGACACAGTAGAATCAGGCTCAAGGTCAGATTACAGATCTGGTGTTGGTAAACGACCGTACGCATCGCTGTCTGAAGTGGTGGAACACAACAAATATTTCCAAGGGACGGTTGTTCCTAGAACCGATTCCACAAGTGATATTAACAGCGGACGCATCGCTCTCCGGATGGGGAGCGCATATGGACAAATACACAGTGCAGGGGAAGTGGAGTGTGCAGCAAAAGAAACTGCACATCAACTACTTGGAACTATTAGTAGTATTTCTAGCACTAAAAGCTTTCCAAATGCAAATAACCAACAAGGCAGTCCTGATCAGAACAGACAACATGACTGCAATGTATTATATTCAAAAACAGGGGGGGGACACACTCTCTCCAACTATCCAAACTAGCACAGGACATTTGGAGATGGGCCATTCCTCAAAAGATCTATCTGTTAGCAGAACACCTACCAGGAGTTCAAAATCAGATAGCAGACATCCTAAGCAGAGAGTCAGAACAAGTACACGAATGGGAGCTGCACGACCAAATACTGCAGCCATTCTTCCAAAGATGGGGGCAACCAGAGATAGATCTGTTTGCCAATCATCAGAACGCAAAATGCCAAAACTTCGCATCCAGGTACCCACACCACCGGTCCCAGGGCAATGCACTATGGATAAATTGGTCCAACAGATTTGCTTACGCTTTTCCCCCTCTCCCACTAATCCCGTTAGTGGTTCGGAAACTGCAGCAGCACTCAATGACAATGATACTAGTGGCACCCACGTGGGCAAGACAGCTGTGGTTCACCACGCTACTACAACTCTCACAGGTGCCACATCAAAAGCTAAGATTATTACCCATGCACCTTACACAGAACCTTGGAGAAATTATGCACCCTGATCCCAAACAATTGAACCTAGCGATCTGGCTCCTGAGGTCATAGAGTTTGGATATTTAGATTTACCACCAGAATGTATGGAAATCATTAAACAAGCAAGACGTCCTACCACCAGATCATGCTATGCAGCAAAATGGAAGAGGTTTGCTATACACTGTAACAGTAATCACATCAACCCTCTGGACGCATCCACTAAACAGATCATTTGCTATTTACTACACTTGCAGCAATGTAACTTAGCATATACCTCTATCAGGGTTCATCTCGCAGCTATAGCGGCGTACCTACAAAACAGGCAACATCTTTCCCTGTTTAAAGTACCAGCAATTAAAGCTTTCATGGAGGGACTCAAAAGTCATTCCACCAGGACGACCACCTTCCCCAGTCTGGAATCTCAGCATAGTACTTACCAGACTAATGGGACCACCATTTGAACCTATGCATAGGTGTGAAATACAATTCCTCACATGGAAGGTGGCCTTCCTCATAGCTATCGCGTCACTTAGAAGAGTAAGTGAGTTACAAGCTTTTACGATTCAAGAACCATTCATGCAGTTACACCAAAACAAAGTGGTTCTTAGAACAAACCCAAAGTTCTTACCAAAAGTAATTTCTGCATTCCACATCATCAGTCAGTGGAATTACCGGTCTTCTTTCCAAAACCACAAACGGTAGCGGAAAGGGCCCTACATACATTGGATGTCAGAAGGGCAATATTGTATTATATAGAAAGAACACAAACTTTCAGAAAGACAAAACAGCTATTTGTTGCGTTTTCTCCTACACATAAGGGCAATCCCATCTCTAAAGCGGGCATTGCCAGATGGATTGTAAAATGTATTCAAATATGCTACTTAAAAGCAAAGAGGACATTAACTGTTCCTCCTAGAGCTCACTCTACACGTAAACTAGGAGCATCTATGGTATTTTTGGGAAACATTCCACTAGATGACATATGCAAAGCAGCTACCTGGGTTACACCGCACACCTTCACAAAGCACTATTGTGTAGATGTGCACACAACACAACAAGCTAGAGTGGGACAAGCTGTATTAAAGACTTTATTTCAGACAGTTGCAACAGACACGGGTGACCACCGCTAGGGAGAGAACTGCTGTATAGTCTATTCATAATGTAGCATCTGCAGCCCATATGCCTCGAACGGAATATGCTACTTACCAGTATGCATCTGTTCTTGGCATAGAGGGCTGCATAGTGGTACATGCCCTCCCAGCCTCCCCGGAAACCTGTGTCTGTTCCAACATTATCTTATTTAGATACTTACATGGGCATTCCTATCTGTATTCTATCATACTACTCCATCTAACCCTACTATGGCAAAACAATCTAAGGATGGAGCCGATGCCCATGCGCACTACCAACCAAAGGAGGAGTCACCAAGCTACAAAAGACTCCAAGAAAAAAACAAAGTGCAATCATCCGAGCCCAACACCAGATGGCGATCTATTCATAATGTACCACTCTGCAGCCCTCTATGCCAAGAACAGATGCATACTGGTAAGTAGCATATTCCATCTCATGATTTTCCCACAGTAGTTTGGAAGGGGATCTATAAGCTAAACTGAAAGCATATTTTCTGTAAATTCACATAATCTTTCTCGGTCATGTGAGAATGAAGTAAAACATGTACATCCAACAAGGACAGAGACTGTCAGTTGATTCCTTTGTGTTCTACTGCAGCCTCCTAGAGTGTTCTAAAGAACAACTAGAGCTCTAACAGTCCTAATTATTACAAAGGTATTGCACACCTGAAGCCATCGTGATGGGAATAAAGTGGTAACTCTTAAAACATTTAATTTAAAAAGGAACAAAATGAGGGGGTATATTATGCCATAGAAAGTATTATTAGTGCTGCAGTAAGAAAAATTAGGGCACATTTTGAGTGACTTCTCAAATCCTCTTCTATTTCATTAAAAGTATTCTGACACGCAGTCTCCCAAGATGGCCACCAGAGAAAAGAGCCCAAATGTAGCCCAAATATCACCCAGATGTAGCCCAAGTATAGCCCCTTGACAGAATGTCCCAGAGTGTTCTAAAGAACTACTAGAGCGCTAACAGTCCTACTTATTACAAAAGTATGGCACACCAGAAGCCGTCTTGATTGGAATGAAGTGGTAAGTCTGTAAACATTTAATTTAAAAAGGAAGAAAATGAGGGGGTTCATTTTGCCATAGAAAGTATGATTAGTGCTTCAGAAAGAAAAATTAGGGATCATTTTGAGTGACTTCTCAAATCCTCTTCTTTTTCATTAAAAAAATTCTGACATGCAGACTGAAACATGCACTTTGAATACCAGCAGCAGACTTCCCTGGTGAGCAGTAGCTTTACTACAGTGATCTAATGAGCAACTAGAGTGCTAACATTCAGAATTTATGGCAAATGTGTGACACATCTGAATGCCTTCTTGATGGAACCAAAGTAAACCAGCATTGAAAATGCAACAGATCTCTCCCTCGTTTAAGTGAAAGCCATTCTGTTTGTAATGAGGTGGCTTTTTAGCTTTGCTTTTATTAGTGTTTTTTAAACTTTCATGTAAACATGCATCTATATGCATATACGTATACATATACATATATGTGTAGGTGTTTGGGTGTAGGTGTTTGGGTGTAGGTGTTTGGGTGTTGGGGTAGAGGTGTGGAGGAGGTGTGGAGGTTATTCCAAAGTTTGGCACAGCACCACTTGCACAATAAGTCCAATCAAATCATATCACTTAGAGTCCTTATTGAAGCGCTGAATCTTGGTGTATATTCAAATACTTTTATTTTCCTTAAGTTTATGCACCACAGCCAGCCAAAACGTTTCATTCTGTACAACAACTTCTTCAGGGCGTTCTTATTTCCTTCAAGTTATGTCGGTATCCTGTTAGACGAGACGTAAGTACATTCTTATTCAAAAGTGACTAGGTATCAATTCTACCCACAAAATTCGGGCAGACTTGAGTAATTTATAGCATCCTCAAAGTCAGTCTTTCAAAAATTCCAAAGTATAGGACATGATGATCCAAATGTTTCTCAAGAAAAGTCATTTTCAATCGCTCGGAATATCGGTGTTTGGGCAGATATGACACAGGGACCCCCAATATGCAAGGGGAATTAGTCCCCCCCCCCCCCCTCTGCAAACTCTCCAGTGGCCTGCGTTGCAGAGAGGTGTAAAAAGGGGCATAGCCTCAGTTCGAGGCATGTGGGCTGCTGAATTCATATCTGTGCATAGATCGCCACCTAGTGTTGGGTCCGGATGATTGCACATTGTTGTCCTGGAAGAGTCTTCGAAGTATCACGAGATAGGTGGCTCCTCCCCTGGACTACAGTGCGCATGGGCATCGCCTCCATCCCCAGATTGTTTTTTTCCGCCATTGGGTTCGGATGTGTTTTCGGTTCCCTCTGTCGGAACCGATAGTTGTTCGACTTCTACTCGAGACCAAAAGGTCTTTAGGCTGGGCGTCGGTATAGTTGCGTACGGGTTTCTTTCTGACTCTCAGCTCCGATCTCTTGCTGCCCTTCCACGTGCTTTCGGCGCGGACGGGCCTACTCTACACTCTTGCTATGGAGCGAACTCCGTTTAAGAAGTGCCCGGTGTGTAACTCTAAATATTCACACCTCGACGTGCACCCTGTGTGCAATACCTGCTTGTCGCCGGATCACCGCGAAGACACCTGTATGGCGTGTTCGAAGTTCCGGAGCAAGAAGACTTTAAAGATTCGCCGGGCTAACAGGCTCCAGGCTCAGTTATCGGCTACGGCGCCCCCACCAGACGACATTTTCCAAGAATCTGTCGAGGGAGAAGACGACGTGCAAGGTTCGGACTCTAATCCCGCATCCGAAGGTGAAACCTATGACGAAGGTGCGGAGAACTTTGACGAAGTCGCCGACGAGGTAGGGGACGACGAACAGGCTTTTGCCACTATGGGTGATAGCTCAGAGGAGGAGCATCCCCAACGAGACTCTGGGGTTATTACCCCTCCTACGGCCCAGGTCGAGGGATCGCCTTCGGGCCTTACCCAAGATCTACCTATGAGTCCTACGTCCCCGCCTCCGGGCCCGGTCACGGACACTTATGAACAATCACTTACGTCGAAGAAAACGAAAGTGAAGCCAACTGGTCCCGCACCCTTGGATGCGAAACCGAAAGTGAAAGTTGCGCTGGTGAAGAAGGTTCTGGAGGCGTTAACTTCCAAGGAAACCAAAATGGCCGACTCAAAGAGCCACGCCAAGATGGCCGACCCGAAGTCCTCGGGGTCGGTACCGAAGGCGAAATCGTCCGACGCGGCTGCGTCGGCTCCGAAAGGGGTCGTGAACCCGAAGTCGGCTCCGAAAGGGGTCGTGGACCCGAAGTCGGCTCCGAAGAAGCGCCTGGGCGACGACTAGCGTGGCCAGGGGGCCTCGGCCCCGAAGAAGGCGCATGTCGAGCCGGTCAAGTCCTCTCCGGCCTTGACGAAGAAGGTGGAGGAATCCTTGCAGCGGATTCGAAAGGACACTGTGGCGCCGAAGCTCACGCCTAAGCCTGCGAAGGAGCAGACGCCTATCCGTTTCACCTTTCCTCCCAAGTCGGCGCCAAAGGCCTTCGCGCCGAAACAGAGTGGACCCTCGAAGGGGGTATTGGCACCTAAAGCGGCCTTGGTGGTGTCGAAGCTTCGACTCCAACCCCTTGCTGAAGAGGAACGTCGTGAGGTAATCATCGACGCCAACACCGGAAAACTGTCGCTCCTCAAAAGGAAGATCACGACGGAGCCGGCGTTGGAACATTTTAAGATCCCTCTCAAGAACAAACGGGACTCCGAGGGCTCTTCGGCTTTGGTGGAACATGTGTCCCCACAAACCTTGGGGTACTCGCCGACGCATTCCGTCGCAGCCGGTGCGGACGACGAGGATGCCGAGTACGACTATCCGGCGTACTCGGATCCGGAGGAGGAGCACGTTCCGTGGACCGCCGGAGGCGACCCGGAGGACCCGCAGGGGGGTCAGGACGCTCAACTTTTCGCGGCCAAGACGTCCCCGACCGAGGATTCGGCGGCCTTCAATGCCCTAATAGAAAGAGCTGCTGCTAACCACGACGTTGAGCTGCACTCGGACCCCGTGGATGTGGACTTCTTGTTCGACACCTTCTCGGTAGCCGAAAAATCAGTCAAAACGCTACCGATGCTGAAGGGGGTGCTTAAACATGCAACGGAGGTTTTCAAGGAGCCCACCCGAGCGCGTGTGGTCAATCCTCGCATCGACAGGAAATATAAAGCAGCGCCAACGGATCCGACATATATCAAGGGACACTTGCAATTGGACTCCCTGGTCGTTTCCAATGCTCGGAAGAGGGCAAACTCTCAAACTACTGGTGACGCTCCTCCCCCAGATAAAGAGTCCAAGATTTTCGAAGCCTCAGGCAAACGGATTGCTGCACAGGCAGCTAATATTTGGAGAATATCTAACACCCAAGCCTTGCTTGCACGTTATGATAGGGCCCATTATGACACATTAGAGGCCATACTGCAACACTTGCCTGACCAATACAAGGAGGCGGGGGAGATGCTGATTCAGGAGGGTAAACTCATTACAAATGCATCCATTAAATGTGCTTTGGATGTGGCAGACACAGCCTCCAGGGCTATCAATACTAGTGTGCTGCTTAGACGCCATGCCTGGCTTAGAATTTCGGGGTTCAAACCCGACATCCAAACCACTATACTGAATCAGACAGTGAATCCTGACCATCTGTTTGGCCCAGAGGTGGATGCCACACTGGAAAAGATGAAAAAAGATACGGAAACTGCCAAGTCCATGGGGGCTTTACAAAGTCAGCAGTTTCGGGGTAATTCCTTTCGCCGCTCAAACTCCAGAGGCACCTCAAGGGGACAGGCATCCCAGTCCACACAATATTTCAAGACTAACACCCAAGCCTCGTACAACAACAAAAATAGAGGTGGTTACAGAGGCAATAATGTCAAGGGCAGGGGACGTGGAAACAATAGCTCCAGGTCCACCGCCAACAACAAACAGTGACGTCTTGTCACTGCCCCCCGGCCATGCAACACCGGTCGGGGGGAGGCTCCAGCAGTTCCTGCCGGCGTGGAAGTCCATCACCACGGACAGGTGGGTGAGGTCTATTATCCAGTACGGGTACTGTCTAGAGCTTACGTCCATTCCACCGGACATACCCCCAAGGAGCCGTCCTATGTCAGGCGAGCACTTGACCTTGTTGCAGCAAGAAGTTGTAGCCATGCTGCAAAAAGGGGCGATAGAGCTCGTTCCATTGCAAGAGCGGGGAACAGGGGTTTACTCCCTGTATTTTTTGATTCCCAAAAAGGACGGATCCCTCAGGCCGATCCTGGACCTCAGGCCCTTGAACTGGTACATCCTCTCGGAGCACTTCCATATGCTCACGTTGCAGCAGGTGCTTCCCCTGCTTCAACAGGGGGACTTCCTGGCTACGCTAGATCTGAAAGATGCCTATTTTCATATTCCCCTGCATCCTTCCCACAGGAAGTACCTCAGATTCACGATCTTAGACCAGCATTACCAGTTCAAGGTTCTGCCATTCGGGGTCACCACGGCACCAAGAGTGTTTACCAAGTGCCTAGCGACTGTGGCGGCGCATCTCCGCCGCCAGCACGTCCACGTCTTTCCCTACCTGGACGACTGGCTCATTCAGGCAAGGACAGAGCAGCAGTGCGTCGACCACGTGTCACGCACCATTCATCTCCTGCACGATCTGGGATTCTCTCTGAACTACCCAAAGTCCCATCTCCAGCCCGCCCACGTGCGACAGTACCTGGGTGCGACAATCGACACTCTGGCAGCCACCGCGCAGCCGAATTCAGTGAGAATCGCCAGTATCCAGACGCTGATCCAACGGTTCAGACCCCAGCACTCGCTTCCGGCGAGGGTGTTCATGCAGTTGATAGGCATGATGGCCTCCTGCATCTCCATTGTCCCGCACGCGAGACTACATATGCGTCCGCTTCAGGAGTGCCTTGCACGTCAGTGGACTCAGGCTCATGGGCAACTGACAGACCTAGTGTTGGTGAGCGGTCGGGCATACAACTCTCTGCATTGGTGGAATCCACACAACCTTTGCAAGGGCCGACCATTCCAAGAGCCTGTCCCACAGATTATCCTGACGACGGACGCCTCTCTCCAGGGATGGGGAGCGCATGTACTCCAGTACACAGTGCAGGGACTATGGACACTACAGCAAAGGAAGATGCACATCAATGTGTTGGAACTGATGGCAATCTTCATGGCCTTGAAGGCGTTCAAAGTACATCTGTGCAACAAAGTCGTGTTGATCCGGACGGACAACATGACGGCCATGTACTACATTCAGAAGCAGGGAGGCACACACTCTCCACAGCTGTCTCATCTGGCTCAGAGCATGTGGAAGTGGGCCATTCAGAGGAACATCTTCCTCATGGCAGAGCATCTCCCGGGCAAAGACAATCAAATGGCGGATCTGCTCAGCAGGCACAGCCATCAGATGCACGAGTGGGAGATACATCCATCAGTACTCCAACCGTACTTCCAAAGGTGGGGTCATCCAGAGATAGACCTGTTCGCCACAAAGGAGAACGCAAAATGCCAAAGCTTCGCCGCCAGATTCCCACACCCCCAATCACAGGGCAATGCGATGTGGATGAACTGGTCAGGCAGATTTGCGTACGCTTTTCCCCCAGCACCTCTGATACCGCTGGTGGCACGCAAGCTCAGGCAGCACTCGATGACTCTCATCCTGGTTGCTCCAACGTGGGCTCGCCAACCATGGTACACCACGTTTCTCGAACTGTCCGTGGTACCGCATCAAAGGCTTCATCTCACTCCCAGCCTTCTGACGCAGAGCCATGGCGACATTCAGCACCCAGATCCGCAACAGCTCAACCTGGCGATCTGGCTCCTGAAGTCCTAGAGTTTGGCTACCTCAATCTTCCTCCCGATTGCATGAACATCATTCGGGAGGCAAGGAAGCCCACTACCAGAGCTTGTTATGCGGCTAAATGGAAGAGGTTTGTCATCTACTGTGCTAACCATAATATTGACCCGCTGGATGCTTCCATTCAAAACATCATTTGCTATCTTTTTCACCTGTATCAATGCAATCTGGCATACTCTTCCATCCACATTCACCTGTCTGCTATGGCAGCGTACCTCCAGAATAGACAACACCTGTCACTCTTCAGGGTCCCTGCTATCAAGGCCTTTCTGGAAGGACTCAAAAGGGTCATTCCACCAAGGACCCCACCAGCTCCAGAATGGAACCTCAATGTGGTTCTTACGAGACTGATGGGTCCTCCCTTTGAGCCACTGCACTCTTGTGAGCTTCAGTTTCTGACTTGGAAGGTTGCGTTCTTAGTAGCGATTACTTCGCTACGGAGGGTTAGCGAGCTGCAGGCGCTCACCATCCAAGAACCCTTTTTCCAGGTACATGCTAACAGGGTGGTGCTCCGCACTAACCCTAAATTCTTACCCAAACAATTGAATTGCCGGTGTTTTTCCAAAACCCGGATACGCTGGCGGAGCGCATGCTCCACACCCTTGATGTTAAAAGGGCCTTAATGTATTATGTAGACAGGACAAAAGATTTCCGCAAAACCAAGCAGCTTTTTGTTGCTTTTGCCACTCACCACAAGGGAAACGCTATCTCTAAAGCAGGGATTGCTAGGTGGATAGTGAAGTGCATTCAAATCTGTTACGCTAAAGCTAAGCGCACTCTCACTGTCCCACCGAGGGCCCACTCCACCAGGAAGTTAGGGGCCTCTATGGCTTTCCTAGGTAACATTCCCTTAGAAGATATCTGTAGAGCAGCCACATGGTCTACCACACATACTTTCACTAAACACTACTGTGTAGACGTACATTCCAAACAACAGGCAGCTGTTGGTCAGGCTGTTCTAAAAACGCTTTTTCAGACTGCTGCAGCTGGCACGGGCGGCCGCAGATAATGGAGGGACTGCTATGTATTCTATGCACAGATATGAATTCAGCAGCCCACATGCCTCGAACTGCAAATGCTACTTACCAGTATGCATCTGTTCTTGGCATGTAGGGCTGCTGACATTCATATCGCCCACCCTCCTCCCCGGCGCCTGTAGCAGCTGCAGAATTCATTCATATACATACATATGCTCATAGCATGGTCATCACTCACATTCTTCACTCCATCTCTGCCAATGGCTAAAAACAATCTGGGGATGGAGGCGATGCCCATGCGCACTGTAGTCCAGGGGAGGAGCCACCTATCTCGTGATACTTCGAAGACTCTTCCAGGACAACAATGTGCAATCATCCGGACCCAACACTAGGTGGCGATCTATGCACAGATATGAATGTCAGCAGCCCTACATGCCAAGAACAGATGCATACTGGTAAGTAGCATTTGCATTACACCTCTGTGCAATGCAGCCCCCTGGTGCATACTGGAGGTTCCAGGTGGGCTAGTGGCCCCCAGGGACCCCTAGTATGCAAGGGGAATTAGTTCCCCCTCTTCAAACATGCACGGGGGCTGCGTTGCAGAGAGGTGTAAAACAGGGTGTGGCCTCATTACACCTCTCGGCAATGCAGCCCCCTGGCGCATACTGGAGGCTCCTGGTGGGCTAGTTGGCCCCCAGGGACCCCCAGTATGCAAGGGGAATTAGTTCCCCCTCTGCAAACGCGGCAGGGGGCTATGTTGCAGAGAGGTGTAACAAGGGGCATAGCCTCATTACACCTCTGCAATGCAGCCCCCTGGCGCATACTGGAGGTTCCAGGTGGGCTAGTGGGCCCCCAGGGGCCCCCAGTATGCAAGGGGAATTAGTTCCCCCTCTTCAAACATGCAAGGGGGCTGCGTTGCAGAGAGGTGTAAAAAGGGGCGTGGCTTCATTACACCTCTCTGCAATGCAGTCCCCTGGCGCATACTGGAGATTCCCGGTGGGCTTTCAGGTCTTATATAGTTAGGAATTAGCATTAAAAAAAACTATGAAATTCACTGAAAAAACCATAGGTTTGACACCAGTTATAGTTAGCTGGAAATTTTACTGACATAAAACCATTGAAATTCCCACGTTATCGTTAGTTGGACTCACTATAACTTGCGCGCCTGCAATGCACTGCTGATGACGTCACATATTACATCACTCATGACATGGTCAGTGACATCACTCATGACATCACTGACACCATCCTTGTGACAGAGTGACAGATCTCCTTTCAGTGTAATGTAACCCTTGAAACACATATTCAAAAATAGAAACTAAAATTTTCATATAAATAGAGATACCCATACAAGTTACAACAACCAATTCAGTAATACCACCATCTATATACACATCCACTCATTCACCAACAGTTCTGTATAGTCACTCATACATATATTCACTCATCCTATGTAGTGAAACACCTATACATCCTGTTACACACAGACAGTCATCCAAAAGTTACTCACACACATAATCAGACATGCAAATAAACTATTGAACATCCATTTATTTGCATATACAGCTATACACACACTACCACCTTACTTCTAAGGAAACTTACACATACTTACTCTCTTAAACAATCACTTATAGAAACACATACTTATTTAAACAAGAACTCTTTCAATCTTTTACTCTCACATATACTCACTTATATACATCAATACTTACATATAATAGATTAAAACGTATGTAGTTACTGATAGACACTAATGAGACAGTCATTCACTCACTAAAACACACATATACACACACTCCTCCACCCATAGTCCTGCACATATGCCGTCTTCAAAACACATACAGTGAGTCAGTCATTGATGCATCTATGTGCTAAGTAACACCCCCACCAAACCATACAGACACTCATACTGATACTAAAAAAATCTAATAACCCATATACACACACAAGTAGCTACTAACCAACCCATGCAGCCACTTATACACAAAGTGAAACACTTATACAAACATTTAAATATTTAAACAATACTCGCTAATATATGTATTCACTAAGATGCACTTAATAAGCCAGTTAACCAATCAATTAAAAAAAAAAACACATCCATTAAAACACTTATTTAAACATTTATTCTTCCATCGACCTTTACATATACATATATAAAACATATTTATTTTTCAGAAAGATGCACATTAACTGGATGGTGTCATCAGTGATGTCATGAGTGATGTAATATGTGACGTCATCAGTAGTGCATTGCAGGCACGCAAGTTATAGTGAGTCCAACTAACTAGAACGTGGGAATTTCAATGGTTTTATGTCAGTAAAATTTCCAGCTAACTGGTGTCAAACCTATGGTTTTTTCAGTGAATTTAATAGTTTTTTTAAATGCTAATTCCTAACTATAACTGGTGTGAAACCTATGGTTTTTTCAGTATATATATGTATGTATGTATGTATGTATGTATGTATATATATATGTGTATGTGTATATATATATGTATGTGTATATATATATGTATGTGTATATATATATGTATGTGTATATATATATGTATGTGTATATATATGTATGTGTGTATATATATGTATGTGTATATATATATGTATGTGTATATATATATGTATGTGTATATATATGTATGTGTATATATGTATGTGTATATATATGTATGTGTATATATATGTATGTGTATATATATGTATGTGTGTATATATATGTATGTGTATATATATGTATGTGTATATATATATATGTGTATATATATATGTATGTGTATATATATAGATGTGTATATGTGTATATATATATATATGTGTGTATATAATTTTTTTTTAATCAAAACATTATAAAAACACAGCACTAATTGGAACCGTAGAAAATTTTAATCTGCTTGACTTCTGTATGCTTTATATCGGGCTTCTACAAAGAGTAGCTCGTGAGATACTCATATCTCTCACAGTACCTGTAAGTAGCTCTCCTACGTGGAACCCAGGCAACAAAATTAGAAGCTTTCGCTTGGTTAAATTATTATACTGATACGAACATTTAGAGCATATAGTTGAGAGATGTTCTTATTTTCAGAACTTATAAGCTGATATTTGGCGAAAAATCGCTGAATTGCCAAAATATATTTAAAGGTCCGGTTGGAGTGATAATGAGTCATTGACCAGACCTTTTCCTCATCTTATTACTTTAGTGCCACAGGCATCCCAGTTATGGTTCTGTACTAGCAATGTAGAGGCATTCCATATTGACAAAGCCTTTAATACATTTTTGTGCAACCATGTCTGATGCAGTGAGGTGATCGCTGGTTGTAATCTTGTATATGGTGCCCACTAATGTAATCTTGCCTGATGTCCGTTGAACAGTAATATTAGTAGCTCTGGAGTTCAAGTGAACATAAGTAGCTCATTATTACAAGAAAATGTTGGAGACCCCTACTTTATATTGTTACAATATGGTGAGACTGGTTTAACATGATTGTCTCCTTAAAAATGCTGCCTCTCAGACCAAGATTGGGCTGTATTTTCTTAGTAAAACTATCTTTGGTGGGTATGTAACTGTTAACTTGTCTTGATTTTATAAATCTGCAACTTAGTATACCGTTTCAGTTGCAGATTTTTGAACAACTCACTGAAATTGCTAATCTTTAGTGTAGAAGACAGACCGCCAAACAACGTGCCAGTTTTGCAATAAGGGATTGCCATTTATATTCATGAACATTAGAACTTGCTCTGCCATTGTGTGGGATCTTGTAACCTGTTTAAAAGGGAGAGAATACATTTATCTCAGTAAAGCAATTACACCTTGATAAATGACATTAATTTGCATAACTTTGAAATAAAATGGAAAAAAATGCAAAATGAATTCCTATATCAAAACGGGTAAAAATGGAACTGAATTTCTGTTTTACACCTATCTGCCTTCTGTAGTTTTGGTAGTACTGACATCCTTGACATTCACGTCTCTTTTTGCTGGATTTTTGTTGACTTCAGGTCTCAACACTTAACTGCTATACAGCGATTAAGTGCTTGTGCTCTTTCAAACATGGTAAAAATGGCGTACACCTAATTGGCACCTTTAATTTACAAGTCCGCAGTAGATCGTACTATATGTACCCAGGGCCTGTAGGCTAAAATGCTACTAGTGAGCCTGCAGCCCTCATTGTGCCACCCTCTAAGTTAGCCTTTTAAAACCTGCCTCAGCCTACCACTTCAGTCTGTAGTGCAGTTTTAAACTGCTATTTCGACCTTACAAAATAAACCTTTTGCCAGGCTAAAACCTTCATTTGTAATAAATGTGTTGCCCCTAATGTAAGCCCTAAAGGCTCATAGGACAGGGTGCATTGTCTTAGAAAAAGTGGATGTGTGCCTACGTTTTGAATGTCCTGGCAGTGAAAAACTGCTTAAGTTGTTTTTCATTTTTGGAAGGCCTCTCCTTCCACTTGACTAACACTGGGTTACCTTACTACATTTGAAAAGTGCTAACTTTCGACTGGGAATAGATAGAGAGATGCTGCTTATACTCAAATGTATTTTAATTATGTTATACCCTCTTTAATGATGTCTGATTTTAAGTCACAATTTTGAAAATGTCATTTTTTAGAAAGCTGGGATTTTCTTGTCTGAACCATTTGTGCCTTCTGTCACTGTCCTGGGTCACAAGGCCATGAATAGCTCTGCTGTTGGGGTTTGTGTTTTGCATCCAGACAGTAGCCCAAACCGTGATTAGGTGTGGACAGGATGAACCATCCTGGCAGGATGACTGGTAGAAGCTCTAAGCAAATACAAGGAGATGATGGATGGAGCGCTGAAACTTTTCAAACATTCAACCCCAGTCACAGATCTGGGTTGAATCTATCATCGTTCTTTAGCTCACTTTGCCATACCAGTTCAGACACAGGCTATATGCAAACCAGTCTTGACCCTGTGCCTCATGGCAACAGTCCAGCCCGAACTGCCAAGCCATGTCTACCATGGACTAGAAACAAGCATCCTGGTACCTGTTTCAGGCTAACAGTCCTCATCAGCCAGGCTAGCTTGAATCCAGTGGCAAAGTGAGCAAGGGAACCACAGTGAGTGTCTATAAAGTTTCAGCGCTCCGTTGATCATCTCCTTGGGTTCGCTTTGTTCGCCCTAAGTTGGCATGGTAGGCCCAGAAGTGGGTCCCTTGCTCACTTTGCCACTGGGTTCAACTTAGCCTAGTTGGTGAATGGTGTTACCCAGAAACTGGTCCTAGGATGCTTGTTTCCGGTTGAGAGAAGACCTGGCTTGGCAGTTCGGGCTGGACTGTTACTATGAGGCACAGGGTCGAGACTGATTTGCATATGGCTGGGTCTGAATTGAGGTGGTGGAGTTATCTAAAGGATGATGGATTCAACCCAGATCTGTGCCTAGGGGTGTCTGTCTGAAAAGTTTCAGCGCTCCGTCTCATCTCCTTGTTTGTGTTGGTAGGAGCTCTAACCAGCACCAGTGACACTTCAAATGGCTTTGCCTCCTTCCCACACAAATTAATCTGACCCCAGGCCTGCCTTAATGTTTTCACTCCGTTCGGAGTCTTGACTGGGAAGGAGAAGAACTTTCCACAAGCAGATGTGGAGACAGGACAAGAGTTGTCCCTCCCCCATTCACACCTCCCCCCACACACACACACACACACAAATGCTGGCACCAGCTATAAATATTGGCTGTCCAGGGCTTAGATGGTCTACCTCCTTGCAGCCTTCTCCACCACTAGCGGAATTCTTCTTGCTAAACTCAGAAGGTAATTCTAAGGCATGACTAACTTGGTCCCTGTATCCGACTCACGATGCATCGCTATCTGCCTGAACTTGACTTCCCTGGGTCTAGTGTGACCACATGGCTACCGGTGTCACTTTGTGCTTTTAGGCTCTATTTTTACTAAATGCATTTAAAATTGCATATCTCCTGATCGACTGATTTATATTTTTGTTTTGGTATAATTTTATTGATTTTAAAAATATTATTTTTCTAAATTGGTTGGGGGTTTTCTTGTGTTTTCACTTTATTACTGTTTGTGCTGCATAAATACTTTACTCTTTGCCTCTAAGCTCAGCCTATTTTTGTGCCAAGTGATCAGAGGGTTAAACGCATGTTAATTTTGTGACTTATTTGTTTCACCACAACAAGGATAGTGGCTGTTACCAGAGGGGTACATCCACCCTCCACCCCTCCCACCCCCTCCACCAATAGCCCACATTTTACTGAAGTGTGTTCCTCTGCCTATCCAGGCTTGACTCTGGAGTCTGCATGCATGTACACTTTCAGTATTTTTTCTTGCACGTCTTTCTTCTTGACTTGTTGCTTACCTTCCTCATTATCCTCACTTGATTGGAGTGAAATAACTTGTCTTTAATTATGTAATAAGCTTCTGTGTCTGAAACCTGTTGTCCTGGTATGCTAAGTTTTTCATAAATTCTCTTGATGTCTCCTTTAGGCTGAGAGAATCTCCTTGGGCCATGATCAATCGGTATCTATTTCTTTGTTTGTGGAATTTATGCTGGTCTGCAAAGCGCTTCCATCCCTGGATTTGTAACATTTTAATAGAAATCTTGCTTCCAATCCCTTGCTTTTAGCCCTACACCTAGGAAAATGTAAATGTAAATGTATAGGCATTTACATAGCGCACTACTTACCCGTAGGGTCCCAAGGCGCTTCGACCGCTGCGAAACCGTTCCTGGCTTCCCTGAGAGATGGTCCCTTAATGGGTATCTCCAGGGTGAGACCAGGCATCCCCGGCGGTCTGGTGGGGCCGTTAGTGAAGATGAGGCAAGCTAATGCCCAGAGTTGCCGAGTGTGATCGCTGATCAGAGTGGGCACCGAGGCGAGAGAATTATCGAGTCCGCTGACCCTGGTCCAGAAACCTGCCGCGCCGGGAATCGAACCCTGGTCCCGGGCCGTCCTCTGCTCTCGGGTTTATGTATGCTAATAAAGGTCCCTTGTGGGGAAAGAAAAGTTACCTGTAGCGCCATTCTCTAGCAAGGTATTTTAATACATTCATAAACAACCTAATCTACTCCTGAGTGGAAGCACAGGAATAGAAGCCGAGATCTATATGAATGAATGAATGATTACAAACTTGGTATAGCGCATGGCTACCCGAAGACATCCCAGCGCTTTTATACCCAGAGCAAAACACCACAGCTCAGCAGAACAGTAAGGTCTTCAGTAGTTTCCTAAATACCAGATGGTTAGATTGAAGCCGAATGTTCTCAGGAAGACAGTTCCAACATTTGGCTGCATGGAGAGAAAACCGTCGGCCACCCATTTGTGACCTCTTAAACCTCGGGACAGTCAGAAGGTTAAGATAATTAGATCTTAGGACTCTGACCGATTGTTGGTGGCAAAACAGGGGGTGCTGGATAACCCGGCTATTACCAGTTGTTGACTTATGAGCCATACACATAACCTTGAAGCGTATCCTTTCCTGCACTGGCAGCCAATGAAGAGAACGCACAGCCGCTTTCGCCGAGCAGTGTCTCGGTACCTCGAGTAGCAGACGAGCTGCGCAGTTCTGGACCGTCTGGAGTATTTTAATAGTACCGACGGGTGCCCCGAGATAAACCGCATTAGCGTAGTCCAGTCGGGAGAGAATAAGGGACTGGACAAGGAGCCGCCTGGCCTCAAAAGGTAGAAGCGGCAGAACCTTCCTTAGAAGCCTGAGCAGGCAATAGCAAGTGGAGGCAACCTTTCGGGCCTGACATTGAAAACCCAAAGTGGAGTCAAGCCAGACCCCCAAACTCTTGATTTGATTCTTAGGAGTGGGAGGGGGACCCAGACAGCCTGGGTCCACCAGGGATCAAGATTAATATGGGTTTTGTATCCCAACAGCATAATCTCGGTTTTTGAACAGTTAAGTTTTAGAAAGGAGTCCATCCATTCAAGGACCCTGGTAAGACAGGGGGAAAGATTATTTGGCCCGGAATCAGTACCATCCGCCCTAGCAAGGGAGACAACCAACTATGTGTCATCGGCGTAGGTGATAGCTTAATTCCCCAGGGAAGAACCACATCCGCCAAAGGCCTCATGTAGATGTCATACATGGTTGGGCTCAGTGAAGATCCCTGGGGAACGCCGTAATGCAGTGGAAGTTGTTTAGATGCTGCTTCCTCTTCAAAGACTGAAAAAGTTCTCTCTGAAAGGCAGGAATGGAGCCATTTTAAAGCCACCCCTGAGATACCAGCTTCCCGTAGGTGATGGATCAGAAGTGTATGATTAAACGTATCGAAGGCTGCGCTGAGGTCCAACAGGACCACTGCAGCGCAGCCTCCTGCATCCACAATTTTTCTTGTTTCCGCCACCACTGCAACCAAAGCGGTCTCTGTGCCTTGCTTGATTCTGAACCCTGTTTGGGTTGGGTGAAGGTCTCCCTCGTTCTCAATAAACTAAGATAGTGCCAGATTGACATGCTTCTCAGCAATTTTGGTAAGCCACGGCATGCAGAGAAATAGGGCGGTAATTGGCCCATTCTTCTGGGTCAAGGCTGGACTTTTTTCGAAGGGCCTTAACTCTGACCTGCTTCCATGAAGGTGAAACTATACCTGCGACCAGGGAGGAATTGATAACGTCCCTAATAACAGGAACGACGATCGCCGAAACCTGTTTAAGAATAGATGGAGGGGCGATGTCTAATGGAGACCCAGATTTAAGATTGCCGAGGAGTCTTTCTGCCGTAGGGAGATCAATCGGGGGGGGGGGGAAAGCATCAAGAGTTATGGGCGATAAAGGCACGTTAAGTGGGGGGACGGTGTCAATATTATCAGACGTGCGGAAAGCTGAATATATATATTAGCCACCTTTGAAGCAAAGAAATTGGTTAATTCCTCGCAGCGTTTCTGAGGGTCAGACGCTTCATTCAGGGGACAAGGGGGAGTGACCAGGGATTTAAAGATTTTGAAAATTTCCCTAGGGGAATTGGCAGCCTCAGATCTTCCTTTGGTAATAGGAAGCTTGCGCAACTTTTAATTGGTTCTTGTATGCCCTGAGAGCCAATCTATATTCTTTTTTGTACTCTGGGGAGAAATTCTTTCTCCATTTCCTTTCAGCCCTCTTACCGGTACGCTTAAGGTCTTTCAGTTCAGCAGAGTACCAAAGCCTTTTGTTAGGGCCGGCACGATGAAGTACTTCTATTTTAGGGAGGGTAAGATCTAAGGAAGCCTCGAGCCACTTATTGAAAGCCGCATTAACTCTAACCGGATTGTCACAAAAAGATGGGGGGAGACTTCTTCAAAACGGCTGGCCAGTCCTCCACAGGGAGTTTCGACCAGGTCCTACCCATCTTTTTAGACATTTTAACCAGATGGGTGGGGCCAGCCGAATCCCACGTAAATGAGAGCAGCGCATGGTCTGACCATAGGGCAAAGCCTCATCCCATCTTAAACCATCAAGATTGGCGAAAAGGTGGTCTATCAAGTGACCCACTGAATGTGTGGGTCCATGTACAATTTGTTGAAGTTGTAACATCTCCAAACCATCCAGCAGGTCTTGCGTAGAGGGCATCTGGCTCATCGAGGTGTATGTTGAAATCACCTAAGATGGAAAAATTAGCAGTACTAGTAATAATGTGAGAGATCTTATCAAGATTACTACAAAAACTATTGTGTGTTCCCGGAGGTCTATACAACAAAATTCCCGAAAGGGTACATGTGTGGGAGAAAGAAATGGTGAACTCCATACTCTCACATTCAGAATGCAGGCTGTCAGATGTTCGCCACCTAAAGGATTTCCTATGAATAATTGCAATCCCTCCTCCTCGTCCCATTTGACGATCATGCCTGCTAATCGCATAGCTAGGAGGCCGGGCGCAAACTATATCCGGGCCGGAAGCCTGACAGCCAGGTTTCCGTGAGGAAAAGGACATCGGGGTCACGTTCTTCCAAGAGCATGCAAATCTCATTAGCATGTTTCGGTAGAGAGCGGCAGTTCAGCAGCAATAAGGAGTAGGAAACCAATTTTCCAGTGCTTAGTGACCCCAGTTCCTGTATGTAAGTTCCTTTATCATTTAATGGACCATTGCAAGGAAAAGGGTTAACTGTCTTGGTATGGCTGTTATCGTGGGGTTTTCTAGGATTAAGGAACTGTAGGCGCTAACTGAAAATTAGTGTTTTCTTTCTCTGTATGAGGCTGCAGCCATAAGATTTTTTTTCTTCGAGGGGGTAGAAAGACAATGTTTTAGTATTTTTATTTGACGGTGCTATATTTTTTAATCTATATAAATGTAGGGTTTGGTAATTTAGAAAAACACCAAGCAAATGTCTTTTAATAGACATTATTTTATATAAAGTTGTGTTTTCTTCCTTTTAAAGTTATTCTGAGATTCCGCAAGTGGGAGACTGTGCTCTTGAGTTTAATAGTATGTCTTTTATCAGACAACAGAGGTTACATATAAATGTTTCTTCTCACTTTTCACCTTCAGTTAGTAATCTTGTTTATGCGTTTTGTTAGCAATACAGAACACTGGCATTTGGATGATGCACTGAACGAGGACATACTGACCACTTAGTCTTTGTTTCAATACTTTCAAGACCTACGAACAGTGCAGTAAAATCCCACTCATGTTGCTGGTTCTTGAAAGTACACTGATAGTTTTAATACTTGTATTCAGTTAAAAAGTTTTCTTCATAATTAAAGTTAAATTTTAGTATTAGTGGTTCAGATTTTTTTATTTTTATTTTCAAGGTTTTATATAGCGCTTGCTAGACCCAGAGGTATCAGAGCGCTTTACATGAGCATCAGATTAGAAGTACAGGTTACATGGTTACATGGCAACATAGTTACTTGTAAGGTAGAGATAAAACAATAAGCACAAATACGTAAGGGGAAAAGCAGGCAAGGGGAAAGATTCAGGGGAGGGGGGGGACAGGTAATAAAGGCTGGAAAGAGAAGGGGAGGGTGAAGGACACGGCATGGAAAGAGGGGAAGGGGGCGACGGGGACACAAACTAGTAGATGAGTCAAAGCAACGTCCAAAGTCCAGTAAGCTGTGATCCCAGGGGAAGTGGTATCACTTCTCGATCTGTTGCAGGAGGCTCCCTTTACCCAGTGGACTCTCTCAGAGGGGTCTCTGAGACTCCAAGGCCTACATACTTGATCCTTCCCCATAAAGGAGGGAGGGAGTGCTTTGGCAAGGTGTGCCATGCCATACCTCAGCTGTGAGTGGCTCCCTTGGTGCAGTGGACTCTCAGCGGGTTTGCTGAGACTCCAGAGTATAAATATTGGATCTTTCCCCAACAAGGGGAGAAGGAGTGCTTAGTCAAAGGGCACAAAGGACAGGGGGCTAGGCAGACTAGCAGGCAAGGAGAGAGATTCAGGGGAGAGGGGAGAGGAGCTTGGGAAGTAGACAAAGAGAGGAAGAGTACTAAATGGGAACATATTTAATTAACGAGTAATTATATAGCGCTGGCTAGACCCGAAGGAAACAGAGCGCTTTACATGAGGAACAATAATGTTGCAATTTACATCAGTTAAAAGTTACATAAGTATCAAGAAAAAGCATTTAAAGAACATAGGGGACAAGGAGAATGGTGCAAGGAAGGGTAAGGGAATAGGGTAAAGGGGTAGGAGGAAGATAGGACGTAGAGACGAGGGGAAAATCTGCCCAAGGTCCGGCTGGGTAGGTGATGGCAGGGGGGGAGGGAGGGGAGGGAGGGAGGGGAGGGAGGGAGGGAGGGGGGGGAGTCCACAACCAATCACCTCTTTAGCTATATGGTAGCTCCACCGGGCATCAGCCAAATCACTTGGTCTCTACAGTCTGAGGTAAGTTCCGCAGGTTCCAAGTCCTGATGTGTAAGCACGTTAGGGGATAGGTTCAAGGTCTGGTCAATGTCCAATTGTTGTCCCAGGGAAGTAAAATAATGTGGAGGGGACCACTATGGAAGCCATCTTTGGGTCAGGCAGGAGACTGTACTGTACACAGGTACACTTGTGGCCATCTTAAGGTCAGTGGTACAAAAGAGGGTCGTGATGGGACAGAGCATCTGAATCAAGCAAACACTCACACCCAGTCAAAAGATCTGGGTTTAATCCATCACTGTTCTTTAGCCCACTCTGCCACCCCAGTTCAGACATGGCTATATGCAAATCAGTCTGACCCTGTGCCTCATGGGAACAGTCCAGCCCGAACTGACAAGCTCTGTGTGTGGTGAGAGTGACTTGCCCTCCCATAGGAATGCATGGGGAATGTGTGACCATGGTAGTTCCTGATGTGTGGGGAGTGCAGGGTCGAGTTTGGCATGTGCGAACTCGTGAGATTGAATGCTGCGCAATGATGTATGCGGCATGATTGTGTCTAGTGTGGAAGTGCCACTTCTAGAAGTTGGCATGCTTGTGTAATTTGTGTCTGGCGTGTGATTGGCTGGGGCTGGCTGGTGAGCCTGGCTCCAGGAGTCAGGATGGGTCTGCCCCGGTGGTGAATAGAGAGATTAGCATGATGATGTGAGGGAGGGGTACACCTGGGACCTGAATAGGGCTGGGTTTTCCCTCCAAAATGCTGGCTCCACCCCCTGTGGTGCGTCTGATGTCCCTAGCCTGGCCAGTGAAAGGGAGTTCCCCATAACCAGTTGTAGCTAGTTCTTACATTGCCTACACCCTGCTAGACAATGGGATTTATGTGTATAAAGAGGCTGTGACCTCTTGTAAAATGTTCTAGTTTCTGACTGGAATCTACCAGGGCAGTGCTGCTGCTGGGGCCCAGGAGAAGGCTTGCCTCCCTGGGCCCTGCCCAGCCCCTGGATATCCTGGATGCTTGGAAAGCTCTCTCCCTGTGGGACCCCTCTGCCTTTCCTGTGGGAGTTGGAGGACTTTTCTTTGTTGGGAGCTGTTGTGCTCCACCTTCTTTGCCCCAGACTTTTTCTGCTACAGTGGGTGTTTGTGGTGCCCTAGCGCCTGGGAGCGCTTTATTTTTCACTAGCGCCTGGGAGTGCTTTATTTTGCCACTAAGCGCTTGGGAGGGCTTTCTTGTTACCCTCGCAGGAGCCCACCCTGCAGGTTTGGCCCATATTTGTGTATTTGTCGAGGGTGCCCACCCCTCGTCTGCTCGAGGAATATTGCCGCCGCGGCACCAAGGCAGAGTTTCCAGTGTGAAGGAAACTGCTGGCATCAACCCAAGGCCGCGCTGGGGTTGGCCCAGCCAGCCGAGCCTCCCGCCGCGTCATCTGGGGAGGAGCCGAAGAAACAGGAAGCGGATGGGAGCCCACCCCGCGCTCCTGAGCAACCAGCAACAGGTCGGCATCTTCTTCCAGGGCTCCCGGGAGCAAGGGAGAGCCCCGGACTGCTGTGGTGCCCAGAGTGAGGGCAGAATCCCAGGCACGAGCCTACCCCGCGCTGGGCCGGACCAAGGAAGGAAGAGCCCGGAGGAGCTCTCCCGCCTGCAGCGGCCGCCGAGACCAGAAGTCGCCCCCAGAGTATCCGGTGAGTGGGGGCACGCAGTGTTTGGTTGTAAGGAGGGAGAGGGGTCGGAGCACATTGTCGGTGCCCGCCCCCCCTCCGTGTTGCTGCTGACTTGCTTGAGGGGAGCTTGAAGGGTAGAGCGGCCCTGGCAGGCAGCGGGCTGCTCCCCCAGCGAGTCCCCATTATGTTGAGCCCACGACAAGCGGCTCCTGGCCATTTCCTTTTGATCTCGAGCCCCCAGAAGGGGGGCTCCAACGACTGGGGCATTCTTTGTTAGAGCCTGCGAGGCTCGGGGGCATATTGGTGTTTCGTGCCCCCCGTGGAGGGGACTCCCTGTGTTTTGGCCCCACAGTGCTTGGGGGGCATATTGTTTAAAGGACACCGTGGGGGGGGCCCAGAGGGTACAGCGGTGCCAGAGGTTGAACTATTTTGGGGGCATATTTCATTCTAGAGCGCCCGTGGCTCCAACGTTGGGGCCCAGTTTTATTCATACAGCCTTGAGGGGGCTCTATTAGGGCTCTGTGTTTATAGAATTCCCACAGTTACCAGGGGCCAGGCCAGTTCTTACCCTAGTTGGCGCAAGAGGAGTCAAGGAGCCAGAGTGTTCCAGGGGACATGTATAGCTTTAGAGCCAGAGGGCTCCAATGTCCCCCCCCCCCCCCCCCATGTTTTATTTCTATAGCCTAGATGGCTTTGTGTGGCGCATTTTGTTCCTGAGGGCCATGGAGAGCCCAGGCCGCATTGGTAACATTCCCAGCTGCCCAGCAATTAGTGGGCAGCTGCACCGTTTAGGCGCTAAGGGAGAGAGAGCCCTGAGAGGGACAGAAGTGGCATGGAGGTGCCAGGCCTTCTACAGCTGTGCAGCACTTAGTGCCAACTGCAACGTTTAGGCCCTGTTGTCCTCAGCTGCCCAGCAAGTAGTGGGCAGCTGCAAGGTTTAGGTTTGCGCCGCTGACGCACCCCTGACTGGCGCTGCATTGGCAGCGCACCCCGACATTCTGGACACAGGGCATTTGAGCCCCTGCTTAATGTGGCCAGTTGGCTGGTATGTGGGTAGGGCGCAAGGCCCTAATGTGATTTTTGCGCAATGTGATTTTACTTTGTTTATGAATGTAATTGCCAAATGTGTTTTATGGGCTAGAGTGATGTGGTGCTAGGAAATGTAATGCATTTAGTATGTTTTACGCACCCTGTGTTGATACCTCTAGAGATGGTTTTACCTATGGAGGTTGGTGTTAGTGAGATTTTACTTCACTGTGAGTTACGCCCCTAAATGTGAGTTATGCTTAGGGGGAGGGTCTAATGTGTTTAGACTAGTGAGGAGATTGCCTACTGTATTTTTACTGGTTAGGCCTAAATGTGAGTTAGGCGTAATGTGCAATGCCATTATGCCTGTGATACCTCTAGATGTGCTTTCATGCGTAGGAGGTTGTTTTGCGTAGTATAGTTTAAACTAGAGGTTATTTGTCCATGCGTGATCTATGCCTGTGGTTATTAGTATTGCGTAGTGTGTTCCTACCTGTTACCAGTGGTTACTGGTTGTGATCTATAATGCTTACTTGGTTTTAGTTATTCTAAGTGCTAGTTCTACTAAGTGCTGATTCTGACAGTAGCCCTCGTGGCCCTGTCCTGGTGTAAATAATCCCTTGTGAATATTGCCCGTGCCAGTTGGCACAATATTTGTTGTGCGATTACTATCTGATGTGTTTTGACAATACAAAAGTAATTTTTATATAACCTTGTGTGGAGTTCCTTTTGTGGTGTGCCTAGGATGTTGTTGCTGTTGTGTGCGTGCGCAAATGCTTTACACATTGCCTCTGGGAAAAGCCTGTCTGCTCGTGCAAAGCTACCAAGAGGGTGAGCTGGGGTGATCTTGGCGTGTGACTCCCTTGTCCTGACTAGAATGGTGGTTTCTGCCTGGCTTTGACGTAAGCCTTAGCCAACCAGAAATCCCAGTTCTAACAAGTTCTATAAATACAGAGTACCTTGTTGGTAAGTCATGTGGCTCCTCAAAGTAAGAGCAACTTCATAGTTGCTTCCCATTCTACACCTTTAGTCTCCTTCGGATTCTGAGTGAACCAAGGAAGCCCATGCTCACATTGCCCCCGAGGGGACCAATGTTTTGTTTCATTATTGATTTGCCACTGTTCCCAGGGTTACACTGTTACCCCTTATTTCTAAACACAGTGGTTAATTCTTTCAGTATAGAAAGACAATTGTGCTGCTTTTATGGATTTATGATGTCTTTTTATGGCTACTATGCAAGTGGATTTGTTCTCGGGTCTATAGTTGTGGCACCATTTATGCTCCAACTGCTTGCACACCTTTTTTTCTTCCTGTGACCAGTTTAGGCAAAAACCACAGGGGCGAAGGGCCGCTTAAGTGCAACCTTAACAGATTTGCACACTGCCAGTAAATCTTCTGATGACCCTTATCATCCCTTGATCTTATTCAAGCCCTCCTCTAAAACCACGGAAAGGTTGTGAGTCCGAATCAGATCTGGTATAATCAGATACAGCTTCAGAGAATACGTTGATAAATTTTATTCCAGGCACAGTAGATCTCGTTTTTATCCAAATTGTTCCTTGTTAATAAGATGACACCTGAACAAGATTAGACAATCGTCCGACAATTGTCAACAAGGAGCGCAGAGTTGGAGAAGATCAGATCAGTGGTGTGACCTGCTAGGTGTGTGGTAGCCCTCTTGTGGAGTACATTAAGAGACCGAAGTAACTCAAATAACGATTGGGCTAGTTTGTCATTACCATTCTCAATTTGAGTCAGCGTGTCTTTTCTGCTTATACAAGAATCAACTATTTAAACAATACTTGGCTGGCTTACCAAATGTGATTACTAGAAATGGCTCAATTGTATCAAGAGCAATGGACGCAGCCCTCTACCCAGTGGTTTTAATCTTGTCCTAGAGCTTTGATAGCCTGAAACTAATCCTTGTATAGCTTCTTGTGACCTGAAGACACGCTTTATTTCCTTCAAGAAATGGCGGGCAGCAGAATTCAGCCTGTAAAGATAATTCTGTAATTTTCTGCCTAAACAAAGTGGTCCTCAAATGACTTTCTTTTATAATGAAACCACAGAGACGCTTCAATCTGTTCCACCAGAAGAAATAGCAGAATTTATTGGCTTTAAAGAAAACATAAGCTTGACGGAAATTTACAGGCGTGAACAACTTAAGGTGTTGCTCGTACCTTGTTGGAAGCACTATTCTTTCTATATGCGTAGTCTTGAAGAAATGTAGATTCTTTTCCAGGAAGTACTTGGACCAATTATTTCAGGGATAAAGCTAATAATTGTTGACAAGCCTACTGCCGGTAACGTCCCGTTGGTACATGGTAGCCTCAGGTGAAGTATTTTGCTTCCAATTCTGGCAGTAAGTAGGGCATACTCTTCCTATTCATTCTAGTGGTTACTTCATGAGTGCCAAAGTTGCCGGAGGCTCTCTGAAGTGGTCGCTCCCTCGCTGCTCCCTGCTCCCCCCCCACACGTGGTATCGTAGCGCCTACCCTGCACTGCCATAGCAACGCTTATTACTAGAATCGAGCGCACTGAATCGCCGCAGCGCTTGTTGAACAGACCGTCATTTACTGTGTATTGTGCCTTATTATTTTGCTGTGACACTCTCTTTGCAATTCACTAGAACTGAGCGCACTGAATCGCCACAGCGCTTGTTGAACAGACCGTCATTTACTTTATATTGTGCCTTATTGTGCTGCCCAGTCGATTGCCTGCTAGATCGTGCCCAATCTCGTCCTGTTCCCTGTCGTGGCTTGCAGCCATCTTGTTGTTTGTTTGTTGTGCCTCCCAGCCCGGCCCTTGACCCCGCTCCCGCCTCCCAGCTGCCCCGCCCTCCCACAGAGAGTGTAGGGTCTACCTCTGCAGCGTCAGCGCTGTGACCGTCCGGAGGCTCTCTGAAGCGGTCGCTCCCTCGCTGCTCCCTGCTCCCCACCCACACGTGGTATCGTAGCACCTACTCTGCACTGCCATAGCAACGCTTATTACTAGAACAGAGCGCACTGAATCACCGCAGCGCTTGTTGAACAGACCGTCATTTACTGTGTATTGTGCCTTATTATTTTGCTGTGACACTCTCTTTGCAATTCACTAGAACTGAGCGCACTGAATCGCCACAGCGCTTGTTGAACAGACCGTCATTTACTTTATATTGTGCCTTATTGTGCTGCCCAGTCGATTGCCTGCTAGATCGTGCCCAATCTCGTCCTGTTCCCTCTCGTGGCTTGCAGCCATCTTGTTGTTTGTTTGTTGTGCCTCCCAGCCCGGCCCTTGACCCCGCTCCCGCCTCCCAGCTGCCCCGCCCTCCCACAGAGAGTGTAGGGTCTACCTCTGCAGCGTCAGCGCTGTGACCGTCCGGAGGCTCTCTGAAGCGGTCGCTCCCTCGCTGCTCCCTGCTCCCCACCCACACGTGGTATCGTAGCACCTACTCTGCACTGCCATAGCAACGCTTATTACTAGAACAGAGCGCACTGAATCACCGCAGCGCTTGTTGAACAGACCGTCATTTACTGTGTATTGTGCCTTATTATTTTGCTGTGACACTCTCTTTGCAATTCACTAGAACTGAGCGCACTGAATCGCCGCAGCGCTTGTTGAACAGACTGTCATTTACTTTATATTGTGCCTTATTATTTTGCTGTGAATGTGCTGCCCAGTCGATTGCCTGCTAGATCGTGCCCAATCTCGTCCTGTTCCCTCTCGTGGCTTGCAGCCATCTTGTTTGTTTGTTGTGCCTCCCAGCCCGGCCCTCGACCCCGCTCCCGCCTCCCAGCTGCCCCGCCCTCGCCCCTCCCCCATCCACATATGACAGATGCTTCCGCGCGCAGCGTTCACGCGCAGCGGTCGCGCCCCATGCGCGCCGAAGGTGTGCCAAAGGTAAGCCAGTCTACGCCTGGACCGCGCCCAGTGCCAGACCCCCTGCCCCCCGCAAACCGTACCCCTCCCGCATATCGTATGCCGCCACCCTCTTAGCCCTCAACCCCGGACGCACATCACAATGCTACGAGGCTGCCCCAGGACGTACCCATGGTCCATTCGCCTGCCACTCCTGCAAGTACGCCTGCATCAAAACCCACACCAAACGCACTTCCTCCAAACACAGCACCGACTTTAACCACCTGAAGTGCATCCTGCTGAACACCCGCTCGATCCACAGACACGCCACTGAACTCTGGGACCTACTCGACACTGCGTCACCGGACATCGCCTTCCTTACAGAAACCTGGATGAACGCATCATCAGCACCCGACATCGCCATAGCCATCCCGGACGCTTACAAGATCATCCGAAAAGACCGCACCAATCAAACAGGAGGAGGCATCGCCATTGTCCATAAGAACACCATCAAAATCACGACCAGCTCCGACGATATCCTTGCAACTGCCGAACACCTCCACTTCCAGATCCACACCGACCCCAGGACCACACTTAGAGGCACCCTCATCTACAGGCCTCCAGGAACCGTAAACAATTCAGCGAAGACATCACTGACTTCATCAGCTCACATGCCCTCGCCTCCGAGAACTACATTCTACTAGGAGACCTCCACTTCCACCTGGAAAACAAACAACAGCAACACCACCACCCTTCTGGACAACCTGGCCAATCTCGGAATCAAACAACTGGTTGACTCCCCCACCCATGTAGCCGGACATACGCTCGACCCTATCTTCACCTCCTGCAAACACATCTCCTTAGATCACACCACAGCTCTCCATTGGACGGACCATAGTTGTGTTCACTTCAGCTACAAAACCACCTCGACCCACAACCACCCACAACCTATTCCTCGAAGAAACTGGAACAAAATCACCACCGACCAACTCCTCGCATCACTCAACCAAAACCCTCCCACCCTCTCATTGGACCCAAATCAAGCTGCCACCAAACTCAAGCAATGGATCACTCGCAGCGCTGACTAATTAGCACCCCTGAAAAACCACCAGATCAAATCAGGTAACAAAAAGGCTCCCTGGTTCAATGATGACCTTAAGAAATCCAAGAAGCTATGCCGCACCCTAGAGAAAACATGGAGAAAAAACCCAACCACCGACATGACCACATTCAAGGCAGCCACCCGCAAACACCACCAACTGATTCGTTCCACCAAGAAATCAGCATTCAAGGATCGACTCGACGACAACGCCCATAACAGCAAGGAACTTTTCAACATCGTCAAAGAATTCACCAACCCCACCGCAGCCTCAAACAACATTACTCCCTCCCAAAACCTCTGCGACTCGTTATCCTCCTTCTTCTACAACAAAATTGCAGACATTCACAACAGCTTCGAGAACATTCCCCACGAACAATCCTCCCCACCCCCCTCAGAACCTTCTCCGCCATACAACAACCTCAGCGCCTGGAACCCAATCACCACTGAAGACACCATCAGCCTAATGAACTCAATCCACTCTAGATCGCCAACCGACCCCTGTCCCCACCACATCTTCAACAAAGCAGACTCCATCATCGCACCCCATCTCCGCGATGTCATCAACTGCTCATTCAACTCTGCTACCTTCCCAGAAAGCTGGAAACACGCCAAAGTCAGCGCCCTCCTGAAGAAACCCACAGCAGACCCCTCTGAACTTAAAATCTATCGCCCCATATCCCTCCTCCCATTCCCTGCCAAAGTCATTGAGAAAGCCGTCAACAGCCAGCTCGCCGCCTTCCTTGAATCCAACAACTCCCTCGATCCCTCTCAGTCAGGATTTTGAGCCAAACACAGCACCGAAACCGCCCTCATTGCAGCGACAGACGACATCCGAACACTACTGGACAACGGAGAAACAGTGGCCCTCATTCTACTCTACCTCTCCGCCGCTTTCGACACAGTCTGTCACAGCACCCTTATACAACGCCTCAGCAACATCGGCATACAAGGAAAAGCCTTGGACTGGATCATCTCGTTCTTCGCTGGGAGAACTCAGAGTCCGACTTCCCCCATTCAATTCAGAGGACACTGAAGTCATCTGCGGCGTACCACAAGGATCATCACTCAGTCCCACCCTCTTCAACGTTTACATGAGCCCACTCACATCCATCGCGCGCCAACACAACATTAACATCATCTCCTACGCTGACGACACCCAGTTAATCCTTTCCCTTACCAAAGACCCTAACACCGCCAAAACCAACCTTCACGAAGGCATGAAAGAAGTAGCCGAATGGATGAAACACAGCCGCCTAAAACTTAACTCAGACAAAACGGAGGTGCTCATCCTAGCATCCTCCCCCTCTGCATGGGACGACTCATGGTGGCATTCGGCTCTTGGCACAGCACCCACACCCACAGACCACGCACGTAATCTTGGCTTCATCCTAGACACCTCACTCTCGATGTCCAGACAAGTCAACGCAGTCTCATCCTCCTGCTTCAACGTACTTCGCATGCTCAAAAAAATCTTCCGTTGGATCCCCCCGAGACAAGAAAGACTGTCACCCACGCACTGGTCACGAGTCGGCTGGACTACGGAAACACTCTATACGCCGGAATCACAGCCAAATTACAGAAAAAACTCCAACTCATCCAAAACGCATCAGCGAGACTCATTTTGGACATCCCTCGCCAAGATCACATTACCGGACACCTGAAAGACCTCCACTGGCTTCCCGTCAACAAGAGAATAACGTTCAGTCTCCTCACCCACGCACACAAGGCCCTTTACAAACTAGGACCCGAATGCCTCCACACTAGACTGTCCCTCTACACACCCACCCGCCAACTAAGATCCTCCATTCAAGCACCCGCCGCAGTCCCACGTATCAGAAGATCCACCATGGGAGGTAGATCCTTCTCCTACTTGGCGGCCAAGACCTGGAACTCACTCCCCACTCACCTCCGCCTTACACAGAACCACATCTCCTTCAGAAAAGAATTCAAAACCTGGCTATTCGACAAAAAATGATCCCCCCCCTCCCCAAGCGCCTTGAGACCCTCTGGGTGAGTAGTGCGCTATATAAATCCCTGAACTTGAACTTGAACTCTTAAGTAGTAGTACTCTGTCACAATATCCAAAGAAGGTAAAAGTTTGATTCACACTGCAGGCCTGAGTTTGTCATGCAGTCTTTAAAGCTCTTGTCAGGCAGATATTAATTTCTCAATGTATTGCTAGCTGTGAATGCTCTATTCTTTGTACTTTATTGAAAAATGGATATTTGGGAAAGACAAGTTATTTGTGTGGAGCAATAGTTGCCTAGCAGGTCTCTAATATAGACACGCCTGCTGTATTTGTAGCTTCTTTTCAGCATGCGGTTTGAAGTTTGTGCTCAAATAAGACTGTGAGGATCAGCCTTTTACAACCTTCATGACCTTTTTCTTACTGACATTGCTAGGTTAAGAGATATATATGTCCAAGATACTGCAAGTTCTAACTTTCGAAAGAAGCTGGTCTCTAAGATACTAGATCTGGTATTTCATAAATGGTCCTGATTTACATTTGTATAAAGTCAAACTAAATGTCAATGTGCCTTGTGGCAGCCTATGTAGCAATGTCATTAAGTTTAAATGCTTCTCAATTCCTCTTCAAAGCAAAAAAAGGAGATACAAATCCATTGTAGGTATTTATTTTCAGAGAATCTTAAATCTCTAAAACTACACTGGTTATGTCAAGCAATACAAAGGAAGTAAGCACTAAAGGGTAAAAGCCAGTATTTTGGGCAGTGTGCCAAGTACAGTATTATAAGATAATTTGTACCCCGTAGTGAAGGTGCTTCTTTGAGTCCATGTAAAAGTTGAGACCTATTATTGGCAGGATCATGACACTGACAGGGCAATAAATATATGTTTTTGAACATAACAAATGATTGACAGTATGGACTGCCAAATTCATCCTTGTCAATCTTTGTCTATTTCTCACTACAAGAGTTTTTCTGAAGCCCTTGTGATTGTGGTCAAACAGCTGGGCAACTATATTGTGCAAAGCTTCTGAATCGTCCTCCTTCCTTCACTCTGCCATATTCAGGGAATATGCACAGTTCCAGCACACAAATTCAGCGTACAGGTCTCAGGAATTCTTCTTCAAATTCTTTTTTTTGTATTACCAGCCTAGGAAGTATCCACCAAATGATGCACCATGAGGTGGAGGCAGTATTAGATTACATAAAGCCTTGTATCAATAGGCACCTTTGCAGATAATCTGCCCAGATAAAGAGACCTACGTACAGCATTGAGTTAAGGTGCAAGTGAATTTGTTGTACCCATCAGCTAGGCCTTTGATGGGTAATGGTCACCGAATATTCACCAATAAATAGCGACTTGGTTTTAAAATTAGATGCGTTCCTGAAATTTTCAGTTTGATAAAGACTGCTACACCGATCCTGGTCATAAGGTAATGTTTGAGTTAGTGTATTGTTCCTTAATGGGAATGAGGCTCCATACTAAAGCCTGGCTTATCAGCTCCCCTGATTGCTTGTTGATTTCGTTCCAGTAGTCATGGTGTAATCCTTTATATTGTTGAATTTCTCTTAACAGTTCTTTCTGGGGATCACATATATGTTTGTGTTGTGTCGACAGACCTTATGGAAACCATGGGGCCAAGGCACTTGCTCAGGTCCTGCTCTGCCACAAAATCATCAGCACATATTGAGCAAATCTTTACCTTGGATATATCGGTTTGAGATGCTGGTTTTCAGTTCAGTCCATAGATGGATCATAACGTGACCTGTGCCAGTATCAAGCTATGCTTTTTCTTAAAATGATTTTGAAAGTAAGCAGCAACTGGAATCAATATGGTGGTTGAAAACGCTTTGAAGGCCTGTCTTCCTTTATACCAGTGGGATCTTGCCTAACCATTTGAATGGACTATATCTAGTGAACTGGGACCTCATGTTGATTTGCTTATGTGTAGTCCCTGTCTGCAGTGAAGAAAATGTAGCCAAGTAATTTCCAGTGGCCGAGAATAATTGAAATATTCGACCCTGCAGGTATTTTTTTCTCCACGACTGCAAGAGAAATCATTTTGTGCTTCACACTACACTGATTACCGCTCCACCTCAGATGCTCCCTTCAGTGAAGATCTTTGGTGCTACCCTAGTGACTTAAGGTCGTTTTAATTATGTACTTCAACAGAAGCCTCTTCTGCTCATGGAGAAACAGTACTCTGTTTACCCTTATGTTTATTTACCCGAGAGTGAGGTATATGTCTAAAGGGTTTACTATGTCAATCTTTCAACAGTATATACACAGCTGTTTCTTGTGTTTTTGTCTTTAGTGCTGATAAATATTACATTTGAGTGTCTGATCAGGGGAAAGAAAAAAATATTTGTTTATTTTAGAAGCTTTGACTCTGATAGGCAATAGCTCCCTAAAGAGAACCACCCCTCTGCCTGTGGTGCCCCGTAGCCTGCGGTCCCTCTCACTTCTTTCCTTGCATCTCTCGTCTGTCACAAACCCCCGTACAGAGCTCGGTTTCTTTTCAGCTATGTCTGTGCTATTCGACTCCCATACATATATACAAGGTAATTTGACCAAATAGTGTGAACAAGATGGGCTCAGTGTTTGTGATGGTGCTAGCTAAAAAAAAAAAGGCTTCAGTGCCAGCACATGCAGGTAGTGAGGTCAAATACCCAATGCACCCCAAATGTAATTTGAATGGCAATATGGCTTATTGAATGGTAAAGAAACCAAATGTCAAAGCATTAGTATTTGATTTTGTCACTGGAATGTTTGATGTAAACTTCTTACTTTTTGTAACCGTCTGTTTGTGATTTTTGTTTGGTTTAAGAGGTGGAATTTTATGTTGGACCTGAAATCTACAGCTAAATCAGTCTTATGGCTTCTTTTTCTCTTCTCCAATGAGGGATCCACCGTTCCTACCTGTCCCACATTCACCTTTAAGGAGTGCTAATCTCCTGGATTATTCCATCTAAATGTTAGTAGGGATGAGAAAGATGGAGGTTGTGGAAAAACATGTTTCAGTGCTTTTAAGATAGACCGAAAAATATTCTATTTTTTGTCCTTTCCTTGCATCGGTGCTTCATTTTGTATTTGTTTTTGACCTGGCTAGAAACGTGTCATGATGTCTTTCCACCCTTGTTAGTATCGTTGTCTACACAAACATTCTGTTCTCCATACTTTCTCACTAGCTTGACAATTGAATCTATGCTTGGGTCAATCTTTGATTTGGTAATAGGTTGTCTTCTATTGGTCACAGTATGCTGTTTAGGCTAGTAAAGACTAGGGAATGTTTTACATTCCTTCTGGATTGCTCTGGCCCTTCTTGGTTTTCTCTACCATTTCAGGTTCATTCTCCAGACGGTTTGTTACTAAATATCCATTGTGCTTTCCTTGAATTTTCTGTAGATACTTAATCACTGATGGTGTTCTGTAGATGCATACCATTACCTCTATTGCACTTACCTCTTCTGCCACCGAAAAATAATAAATACCTTTACCTGGACACCTTTTTCGTTATTACCTTTACCTCAACTCTAATGCGTAACTGTATTTCTGTCCCTTACCAATAACGTAGATTTATTTTGATATCAATTACGTTTTTAGAAGTTAAATAGTGACTGCTGACATTAATACCAATGCCAAATATCTAATTGTATTACACTATTTTAAATGTAATTCTATGCAGTTTGTGTCCCTCACCTTTTTCGTTATCTGTAATAGATATTTTATTTAGTTTAGTGCTTGCATTAATTTAAAGATCTTTCCTAGATGGTAATTTATATAATTGGATTTGGTAAATTAATTTTAGTTCAAGGACCATTACCCTAACCCAAATGCAAACCTAGTTCTACCACTCCCAGTGTCAAATATTATATGAAATACATTACTTTACCATGATTTTCTGAAGAAGCAACTCTTGCTAATCGCACCTATGTTCACCCTGACCCAGACCAATGGCAAGTAATCAGTTCTCCAGATACTAATTAATTTAAATTCGTATTTCAAATTAATTTGGATCCCTTTCTCGAATACTAACCCCAACCATTGCCAGAACAAGTAATTTTCCAAATGTTAATTCAAATCAGAATTATGTTACAATTTTACCCTTCGATTAAGTAAGGATCCATAGTTTAATGGCAAATAGTGGTATTAACTAACTTTGACAGGTTTAAATGCTGCATGGTAATGGTGTTCAACTTCAACAGACTAGGTTCTACTGATCGCTCTGCTTTTAATCTCTAAATAAGTAACACAGATCTCTGGTCCTTTACTTGAGTAACGTTCTCTGGGGTTCCAGCTTTAAACGTGGTTTTCCACTAGATTTGGATATTTTTCTGCTATGGTTCTGACTTCAGTAGTTCACGGTCTTACTTGTTAAGTGGTAAACTACTGGAGTTTCTCCAAGCCATCTATTCTCTTGAGGTATCTCAGCCTATTAGTGTCTTCAGGACGTTTTCCCTGATTTTACACCTGCTTTTGAGGTGATGGTGTATTGTGAATTGCTATTTGAAGGATGCTGTGTCCTCTCCTCTCCTCTTGGACATTGTGCGTCTGACCATTATTCTAAAGCAGGCATGCACCACCGTTTTTCTGTTTTCAATAGGTTGGTTTTCTGCTACAGTGCAGTACTGGTAGCAGTAGCTTCCACTGGCTTCAGTAGCACCTATGCTAGTCTGAGACTTATTTAATTTCAGATTGATTTTGCGGATTTATTTTATTCCTAATTTTTTTTCTTCTCCCCTGTGTTTTAGTTCACATCCGGTAAGTTAATAAAAATCTCAGCCAGGTTTTGACTGTCGCACATCTCCTTTCCGCTTTCTCTAAGGTTTTAAACTGTTGATTTTTTAATGTATGACGATGCAATGCTTGATCACCCGGCAGGATCGTGATGGTTATGGAGTTTATTCCTTTAACTAGCACAATGTTGTGATCTGTGAAGGAGTGTTTAAATGTGTATCAAGTTTGTCATCCAAGCACTCATCACACGTAATGTATAAATGTAGATTTATTTTTTGCAGAGACATGTGACGCAGTCGGGTGGCAATCGTAAATTCAAGTGCACTGAATGTGGAAAAGCTTTCAAATACAAGCACCACTTAAAGGAGCATCTACGTATCCACAGCGGTAACTATTTTAATTAATTTTGGTGTTTTATCTCATGCTTGTCGGTTTTTCTTGTCTGCTATAGTGACACACACACACACACACATTGACTTCTCCATTCAATATGTTCCAGTGCTGTGAAGTGAGCAAGTCATGAATCTGGGTACATGTTGTATTTAAAGACCTCACATTACCAACTTGTCAGGACCAGCCCTTCCACGTCGTATCACTTGGATATACAATCAAAGTATTTTGAGCGATCATATACTCGCAAAAAGACATGGCTGGCTGCGTATCAACATCTTATCCTTTTGCAAAAGATTTTCTACACCTCAAGGAACTTTACTGTATTTGATTTGTTATTAACCCTTGATGGCTCCTTATTCCTAAGCACCACAAAGGAGAAAGGTACAACCCTGTAACCCTGGGAACCTGGGTAAGTAAATACAAAGCTAAACAATGGTTCCCTGTGGGGAAAGTCACAAGTCTAAACCTCCTTGACAAACCATTCAAAAGCAGATAATTGAGTTCTGTATATCAAACTGCAATGCAAGTGCTCCAAATATGTCAGTGGAAGTGGAAAGTGAACAAAGTGTTGGTGTGGTACAACATTTATATGTATGTGTGTATATATGTACATTAAAAAACCAAGGGCTGATAGAATAGGTTAATCTTTGTAAGACTCCAAATAAAAGTACATAGTAACAATCACTTACTGGTGAGAGAGAAAATTGATAGCCTAATATGCTTAAGAATTGGACACAAGACCCTTCAGCGATTTGGAGGACCTTTGTTTTTGACGCTTTTTTGTAACCTAGGTTAACAGATGGTGCTACTATGTATACTATGGTAATGAAGCTGTGTGTGTGTGTGTATGTATATATGTGTGTATATATATGTGTGTATATATATATATATATATATATATATATATATATATATATATGTGTGTTTATATATATATGTATATGTGTGTTTATATATCTGTGTGTTTATATATCTGTGTGTTTATATATCTGTGTGTTTATGTATGTGTGTTTATGTATGTGTGTTTATATATGTGTGTGTGTGTGTGTTTATATATGTATGTGTGTGTGTTTGTATATGTGTGTATATATATTTGTATGTATGTTTGTGTCTGTGTGTATATGATCTCTAGAGAGGTATAGATATCTCCATCAAAATATCTATATCTCGTTATCTATCGAGATATCTAGATCTATTGAGATATCTATATCGGGTAACTAACTGCTGAGTTTCAATGGTTTTGTTCCAGTGAAATGTGAGCCAAACTAGAACGTGCGTGTGTATGTGTATATATGTGTATGTGTATTTATATATATATATATATATATATATGTGTGTGTGTGTGTGTATGTATGGGTGTGTGTATATATATATATATGTGTATGTGTGTGTGTGTATATATGTGTGTGTGTATATATGTATGTGTGTATATATGTATGTGTGTATATATGTATGTGTATATATGTATGTGTATGTGTGTATATATGTGTGTATATATGTGTGTATATATGTATGTGTATATATATATATGTGTGTGTGTGTGTGTATATATATATATATATATATATATATATATATATATATATATGTGTGTGTGTGTGTGTGTGTGTGTGTGTGTGTGTGTGTATATATATATATCTGCAGGTACTGGATCCCACCAAATAGAAGGAAACAGATGGCACACCAGGAATTCTTGCACAAACCCTTTATTGTGCACTCGTTAACCAAAGACGACGCGTTTCGGCGTAAGCCTTTATCAAGTAACCACCATTTTGTGTTTTGCCAAACTTATAGTCCCACAATTGTTTCCAAACACAATAGACATAAAGAAAATACTCAGTAACATACATAGTTAGTGAAGAACTTATATCGCTTCAAAAATTCTGTAGCACTATGTCCGTATTTTGACATACAATAAATACAGTGCTTCTCAATTTGGTGAGTGCGTGTGGTATAAGAAGTTGGCTGTGTTAGGTAACCTCGCTGGCAATAATTGTCAATGATCGTCATTTATAATAGACAGTGAACCGCCCCAGAAAGGAGATTCCCGGTAGGAATTCTCAGGCAATAAATGCCCTGCGTCAATCAAAATAGCCCGTCGATGTAAATATGAATACCATCGTGACGTGGTGCCGGCAGTAGCCAATCACCAACCGAGGAATGACGGGCAGCCGCTAGGTATCTTGGGAGTTGTGGTTTGGATAGATACTGCGGAACGGGACTGTAGTCCCGAAATTATTTTACGGGAGCTCCCTGATTTTGATGCGGGATAGGGTCACGGGACTGGACTATGTCAGTGGAGGAGAGCTCCCCTCGTGAATTGACCATCATGTAAGACTTGCGGGAGGGTAATCGGTGGTAAAGGTCAGGGTGTGAGTGATCTCTTATTCAGGATGAGTGTAAGGTGAGATATATCAAACCAAATGAATGTGTTAATACTGTGACAAATAAATAATGAAATAAAATTATACGTAACAACCAACTCCAATTACAATCCATTATCTCGAGTATGGTGTCATACTCCTATATCTAAAAGATTGCAGTTCAAACAGTGGGAACATCAGGATACAGTCTACTGCTCATTAAGGCTGTGCCTTCCCCACTAATTATTTTTTGCATATATCAACATAGGAGAATTTGTTCAATAAAATGTGAAAAAGTGTAACACACAAACCATTCATCAATCCGCGGGTATACTTCTGCTCTGCCCTGGTTAGTTCTAGGAGCCTATATGGGATGCCAATTCTTCCCCATAATTCAGTCCTTTTGGGGCCTTACTCTCCATGTCAATGATTTTTCTAGACTCTCTCATCCTCAACTGTGTTTCGCGGTCCCCACCTCTAATGGTTCTAGGTATCCTATCTATTCCATAGAATCTCAGGCTGCCGTTATTACTGCCATGTGTTTCTTCATAATGGCGGGCCATGGGGTAATTATGATCTTTGTTAGAGATGGCACGGAGGTGCTGCAGAATCCTAGTCTTTAAAGGATGTTTCGTACTTCCCACGTACTGGAGCCCACACGGGCATTCCAGTACGTAGACAGTGAAATCGGTGTTGCAATTGATAGGTTGACATAGTCCAGTCCCGTGACCCTATCCCGCATCAAAATCAGGGAGCTCCCGTAAAATAATTTCGGGACTACAGTCCCGTTCCGCAGTATCTATCCAAACCACAACTCCCAAGATACCTAGCGGCTGCCCGTCATTCCTCGGTTGGTGATTGGCTACTGCCGGCACCACGTCACGAAGGTATTCATATTTACATCAACGGGCTATTTTGATTGACGCAGGGCATTTATTGCATGAGAATTCCTATCGGGAATCTCCTTTCTGGGGCGGTTCACTGTCAATTATAAATGATGATCATTGACAATTATTGCCAGCGAGATTACCTAAAACAGCCAACTTCTTATACCACACGCACTCACCAAATTGAGAAGCACTGTATTTATTGTATGTCAAAATACGGACATAGTGCTACAGACTTTTTGAAGCGATATAAGTTCTTCACTAACTATGTATGTTACTGAGTATTTTCTTTGTCTATTGTGTATGGAAACAATTGTAGGACTATAAGTTTTGCAAAACACAAAATGGTGGTTACTTGATAAAGGCTTACGCCGAAACGCGTCGTCTTTGGTTAACGAGTGCACAATAAAGGGTTTGTGCAAGAATTCCTGGTGTGCCGTCTCTGTTTCCTTCTATTTGGTGGGATCCAGTACCTGCAGACATTGAGGTAGCGGCTGCTACTACCGACGGCATCAACGTTGGCTGGTCGAGGGTCGTTCAAGCAGCAGAGTGAACGTGATTCAAAGTGAAACGACTCCGATCGCCTCCTGGGAGAAGATTGTGGAACACTACGGGTAAGCCGGGCTGTGTGTGTGGGGTTTAGAAACGGGGAGGGAGTTTCGAAGGAGATTGCCGACCTGATATCTCCTCCCACTTGCAGTATCGTGCCTCTGCCCCAGCGCTGTAAGAATACGCGCATTATTTCCAAATCCGAACACGGAGGCAAACGTGGCTGCCACTCGCAATAACAGTGGCGCGAGGAAATCTAGAGCTGAATGATGAGTGAATGGGTGACAGCGAGGCAAGCGGAAGCCCTGTCCCTGTTTAGTGAGGAGCAAGATACTGCGCCTATCAGCGTATCGAACAGTAAAGCATCGAGTAGCGGAGAGCCCACATTAAGGCAAAAATTTGCACTTTTAGAACGATTGAGTAAACGAGAAATCAACAAGTGGTGGGAAGTGGCCTCCCTCACGAACTATATCGAGGTGGGCAGAGTCCCTAGAGGATTAAGGATAAGCATCGTACCAACCTACGACAATCCTAACAAAGACTTACTCACAGAATGGGCATTATACATGCCAAGACCTGTAAGGGCATGCTTGAAATGCTCGTGAAATACGCTTAAATTGATCTCAATACAACACGCAAAGACCTAGCGGAACTCAAGATTGAATTGGAAAAATACTAAACTGAGAAAGCATTTGAGGAGTTTAATAAGACACTCCCCAAAAGACTGCAAGACTACGAGGAAACTATCAAACAAAAGAAACAACGGAAGTTCATCAGGGACAAACGAGATTACGCTGAAGGACGAATACTAACGTATACCAGAAAGTATGACAACGCGCGGAAAAACATCAGGGCCAAGTTAACGAGCAACAAGAAATCTACGACGGTCACATCAGGATCAAGCTCAGACCTAAGTACCGACACAGAAGATCGTACTCTAGGTATCCCTTTATACGAGCTTCCACTGACCTTTCATCAGGAGTTCGAAATTCTGAATCAGAAAAACGAACCAGGCCAACAGAACAGAGTACAAACGAGGGGCCAGGCCTCCAGAGGCAAGAGCACAACAACAAAAAAAGTAAGAGGAAGAGGACGCGGAACGCCAGTAGAAGAAGAAAGCTAAAAAGGCAACACAGGAAAACCAAGAATTGTAAACCTATTTTTGATAACAATGAAGCAAACAAAACTGTTGTAAACATTTCTGATAGAACCCTGAACCACATTGAGATCTCGGTGCTACAATTAGGATTATCCTTTTGCCCCAGTACTCCCTAGGACTATGTTGATACCAGGGTGGACCTTTTTCTATTCATTAGAAAATTTAAATTGATGAAAATGTACGCAACTCGTTGCAGCAGCAAACAAAAAACCTCAGATCCAGTTGGGTCCACCAATATCCGTCTGCAGGTGCATGACTTAGAACTACTGAAGGACATGTATCAATTGGAAACGGCAGATGAAAATGAAAGAAATTAGCATTTTGTCCTACAAGCCTGTGGTGTAACAGGCGAGCGTGTCGAACATAGTGGCCTAAAATTAAAGACCAAATTCAATCCCAATGTCCCATTTGATAACATAGAGGCATACAACTAAGCAGTGACCAATGAACTCAAACGAACCAGAATGAATTTCAAGAATTCCAAATGGGACAATCTAACGAGAGAACAAAGGATTGCACTCAAAGCATTAGAAGAGGATGGGTCTATTATAATCAAGCCCTCCGACAAGGGGGGCAATGTAGTAATAATGAATTATAAGGACTACAAAGAAGAAGCCATGAGACAGCTGAGTGACTCTTCATGCTATGAACTCATTAATTGGGAGAGGTACAGACGTACCATTAAGGAATATCACACACTACTTGGGGACTGGTATCATACTGGTCTACTAGACACTGATGAATATAAATTCTTAAAGACAGAAAATCCACGCATCCCCTGTATATACTTCCTCCCCAAGATCCATAAGGACCCCACTAGACCACCAGGGCGTCCTATTGTATCATCCAATGGAGGATTGTTGGAGAACACATCCATATTCTTAGACCTATACCTGAATGAATATGTTCGGAATCTTAACTCATTTTGCAAAGACAGCACAGACTTTCTTAGACTGCATGATGTGAAATGGGAGGAGGGATATTATATGATCAGCATGGATGTGTCTTCTCTGTACACTTGTATTAATCAAGTGAAAGGTGTGGAAACATGTATGCATTATTTGAGGAGTCGTCATGTGGATTGTTGGAGGCATAATACCATGCTTCAAAAAAGATGTTCTTTTGTCTCCAGGAGAACATTTTTCTGTTTGAGAAGGCGGTATACCGGCAACTCTCCGGGACCGCGATGGGGACTTGTTTTGCCCCCAGCCTAGCGAATCTTTTCCTAGGCTGGTGGGAGGAACAGGTCGTCTGGGCGGAGGGGTCCGAGATGTACACTGACCACATTCTTATGTGGGTCAGGTACATCGACCTGTTTTTAATCTGGAATGGCCCTGAGATACTAGCGAGGCAGTACATCAGTCACCTAGGAAACAATAACCTTAATCTAAAGTTCACATATGTAATTAGCAATACATATTACGAATTTCTGGATGTGGCAGTTGAGATAAAAAATGGTGATTTGACCACACGTCTTTTCCGGAAGACTACAGCCGGGAACGCGGTCCTGCATGCGGCGAGCCACCATCCGGCTCCCCTTAAGAGAAGCATCCCCTGTGGGGAGTTGCTGAGGGCCCGCCGCAATTGCAGCACCGACGTAGATTTCCACAATGAACAGAAGGCCATGATGGAACGCTTCACCCAAAGGGGATACAGCGATGAGGTACTAAACAGTGCTCAGACCAAAGTTCAGGGATTGAAACATGAGGAAGTCCTATTCAGTACATCTAAGAGTGACTCCAAAAGGAGAGCGATGGAGAATAGTACCCAACCCAATTCACCCCGAATGATAACTAATTACAGTAGGGGAGCCTGGGCTTTGGAAAGAATAATGCGAGCCAACTGGAAACTAGCAACATCTGACCCAATTGTGGGAGGACTAGTGGGAAGTAGACCTCAGATAACATACCGACGGGCACGGTCCCTGAAAGAGAGATTGGTCCACAGTTATCCTGGAGAAGATAGAAGCACAAAATGGCCCCCGATTCCCAATGGCTTTACTACATGTGGTAGTTGCAAGTGTGATCGCAATGGCAAGTCATGCAAAAATTACAAAACAGGATCAGGTCAAACACGTACTATCAATCAACCTATTAATTGCAACACCGATTTCACTGTCTACGTACTGGAATGCCCGTGTGGGCTCCAGTATGTGGGAAGTACGAAACATCCTTTAAAGACTAGGATTCTGCAGCACCTCCATGCCATCTCTAACAAAGATCATAATTACCCCATGGCCCGCCATTATGAAGAAACACATGGCAGTAATAACGGCAGCCTGAGATTCTATGGAATAGATAGGATACCTAGAACCATTAGAGGTGGGGACCGCGAAACACAGTTGAGGATGAGAGAGTCTAGAAAAATCATTGACATGGAGAGTAAGGCCCCAAAAGGACTGAATTATGGGGAAGAATTGGCATCCCATATAGGCTCCTAGAACTAACCAGGGCAGAGCAGAAGTATACCCACGGATTGATGAATGGTTTGTGTGTTACACTTTTTCACATTTTATTGAACAAATTCTCCTATGTTGATATATGCAAAAATAATTAGTGGGGAAGGCACAGCCTTAATGAGCAGTAGACTGTATCCTGATGTTCCCACTGTTTGAACTGCAATCTTTTAGATATAGGAGTATGACACCATACTCGAGATAATGGATTGTAATTTGAGTTGGTTGTTACGTATAATTTTATTTCATTATTTATTTGTCACAGTATTAACACATTCATTTGGTTAGATATATCTCACCTTACACTCATCCTGAATAAGAGAGCACTCGCACCCTGACCTTTACCACCGATTACCCTCCCGCAAGTCTTACATGATGGTCAATTCACGAGGGGAGCTCTCCTCCACTGACATAGTCCAGTCCCGTGACCCTATCCCGCATCAAAATCAGGGAGCTCCCGTAAAATAATTTCGGGACTACAGTCCCGTTCTGCAGTATCTATCCAAACCACAACTCCCAAGATACCTAGCGGCTGCCCGTCATTCCTCGGTTGGTGTTGGCTACTGCCGGCACCACGTCACGATGGTATTCATATTTACATCGACGGGCTATTTTGATTGACGCAGGGCATTTATTGCATGAGAATTCCTACCGGGAATCTCCTTTCTGGGGCGGTTCACTGTCAATTATAAATGACGATCATTGACAATTATTGCCAGCGAGGTTACCTAACACAGCCAACTTCTTATACCACACGCACTCACCAAATTGAGAAGCACTGTATTTATTGTATGTCAAAATACGGACATAGTGCTACAGAATTTTTGAAGCGATATAAGTTCTTCACTAACTATGTATGTTACTGAGTATTTTCTTTATGTCTACTGTGTATGGAAACAATTGTGGGACTAGAAGTTTGGCAAAACACAAAATGGTGGTTACTTGATAAAGGCTTACGCCGAAACGCGTCGTCTTTGGTTAACGAGTGCACAATAAAGGGTTTGTGCAAGAATTCCTGGTGTGCCGTCTGTTTCCTTCTATTTGGTGGGATCCAGTACCTGCAGACATTGAGGTAGCGGCTGCTACTACCGATGGCATCAACGTTGGCTGGTCGAGGGTCGTTCAAGCAGCAGAGTGAAC